>NC_073723.1:69123564-69216064 GCF_023634155.1 Falco peregrinus
GAAGAGTTGTACTGAGCAGTAACTGAGTAAAACCTCCCTAACAGTGAGGGGTGGAGGGCTGTGTTCTTCTGTTTGGTTTGTTGTTTTTAGGGGGCCTTGCCCCTAACTCCTGATGAGGATATGTGGTTAGTTTATGCTTTGAAACATGAGCATATTTATTCTTTTTGAGACTTAATGGTGCTGGTTAAAGATGTTACTACCCCATCTGCTCTGCCTGGTGGGATAGTTCATACAACTCCCTCCCCATTTGCTGTAGAAAAAATGGTTTCATCAATGAGAGCTCATCAATGTAAAGAGTTTAATCTGGCTGAATTTGCTGAGCAGAAGTTTTACTGTTTAAACCTTAACTAATTAATTTCATTAACAGGCTTTTGTAAGTGACTTGCCAAGATGTTGTTACCCATTTAAAATTGTTTAGTTACATTTCACTTTATGAGACAGTAATTTGTGAATTATTGAATGGTGCTGATCTTCTAAGGTTATAAAGCTTAGATAAGGTTTTTTTTTTGAGAAGAATAGTTGATTTTCAAGTGTGGCGTTGCTGGTCTCACAAGAAATACGTTGGAGCTGATCTTCAAATGTACTTAGGAAATTTCAGGCACAGTTAAGGAGATGTTAACATCCCTCTGACTGCAAAGCTCTGCTGTCTTGTTCTGTGTAATAATTTTTGCTTAATACTGTGCTGGCTTCTTTTGAGCCGTAGAGGCTGAGTTATATAGGGCATAAGGCATAAGGATTTTCTAGTCACTCTCCCATTTTGTAGGGTGTATTCTGTATGGGTGTACATATCAGTGATTTACTGTTGCCTTTTGAAGGCTGTCAGTATCCCCCACTTCCCTTAGCAGCTGTATTTGTCCCCTTTTTCAGGAAACAGTTCCAGAAGCAACTAATAAGGTTAAAGATTTGGCTGTTATTCTTCCCATCTTCTTGGATTTACCTTCTTTTGTGGTGATTAAACATTGTATCTTATTTCGGTGGGCTAATTTTACTCAAGGCAGACATTAAATCTTGAAAAATCTCCTGTGTCTCTTTTAGGGCCCAAATGCAACTGAAAACAAGTTTCTGCTGCATTTATGAATAATGTGAACTGAGTGCCTTAGGACACCTGAAATGCTTGGAAGAGACTCTGATGTTGCTTGTGTAGGGCCAAAATGCCTAGAGGACAGACGGGAATGAGTGCTGATGGTATAGCCTGTGAGTCCCCTCATAACAGAAATTAAATTGGCCAAAAACTGCATTAAGAGTGGAACAACAAGATCTTACTGTGGCTGGTTTCCCCTTTCCCCATTCAACAATTTTATTAGCATCTGTACATCTGACAACATATCTTGATACCTGCAGCTTGGGACTGAATTACTGTCCTTCGGCACTGCACTACTAGTAGTGCCTTCTCTGAGAACAGACTATTTATTAGTAGTCATGTTATTGCAGCTGTGATGATGGGTCTTGGAGATAGAAGGAAGTGATGCTTGTAGATGAAACTATACCTGTGGAAGAAGCAGAGGTACTTTCCAGCTCAGTCTTTCCCTCTAAGCCTGAGAGGAGAGCTTGCTCACTCTTCCAATAGTATTATCTAGTCTAATAAAAGGTATCATCTCTTTCTGCAGGTCGTTTTTTCTCCATAATAGGTTTGGATTTTTCTGCAGATCTCTCCTATCCCTTCAACATTCACGCCTTTCCTGGTAGAATCTGACATGGCTTAGAAGATGTACTTTTTGAACATAGGTTGGATTAACTTCTCTAGGAATATTAATACATGCCTCCTTACCTCGTAACAGTTGGATGCAACCAGAGTTGCTGTACTCAGAATATTGCCCTAAGTATTGGGGTAAGCGCTCATGTTTCAGAGAAGCAGCAGACTTTGGCATGGGTTGATCTTTCCTTTTTTTTTTTTTTTCCCCTTTTTTTTTAAAATAAAATTAAGCTTATTAGTACTATGTTACATGTTGATGGTGATTAATGAAATACACTGTCCTAAATTCATAAAGCACTGGAATTATTAATTTTGTTTTAAAGTAAATATCCAATAAGTAGTATTTTGTTTCACTTGAAACACTTGCTATTACATGCTTTTGAAAATGTAAATACAGTGATTGTAAGATAAAATTTCACCATTTATAGCAACCAATCTATGCATTGCTATTGTAAAAAAGTATTATTTTTTTTTCAAATGTGCTTGCCAAATGAATGAGTGTGTTTTTGATATTGTTTAGCCTGTGCTGGATCAGAGAGATAGTCCTTTTCCAGTATTAATAGCATCTAACACTGTTCATTTTTCTGGCGTATACTAGAGCATGCAAAGCAAGCTAAATTCCTGGGGAGGAACATTGTCTTAAACATTTGCTTTATCTGTTCATTCCAGTAGATGGCTACAGTTCACTACCAAATTGTGGCTATAATAGATTTTTTACAGTAAGTAAATCAGAAGATGAAGGTTGAATTACTATAAATGAGTTGACCTGTACATTTTTCTTATTTCATGTGCTTAGTCATGCACTATTCACTATTTTTCTATGTACACCTTTTTCAAACTACAGAAAAATGTTACACTTTTTTTTTCCCTTTTAGTCAAGGTTTTATAATTGAGTGATTCTTGTATCTGTTGCCATTTTCTAGTATTTCTAATTGTGCATGATTAGAAGAATGCTTATGCTATTCAAACACTGAAGGAACTGAATTGCTGAAAAGCCTTATGTTAGTTTTATAGAAGTGGACACTTCGAGAGTCTCAACAATCTTTTTATTTTGTTCCTGGGTTTAGGCATTTTAAATGGAAACTGGTCGTTCATCACTTGGTTGACTTTAGCTTTTATAGAAGCAGATGCTTTCTAGTAAGCCCTTTCAGTGTTAAGCATGAAGCAGTGACTTTAACACATACAAAAGTATGTTTACTCTTGCATTTCATCTGTGTTGTACTTTGCAAGGTTTCATTACTCTCAATTCCCATCCAGGTCTTTCTTTTTTAAACCTTAATTTGCATACAACTAAGTTGATAGAAAGGAATTTCTTTTAAGCCCCTGGAAAAGCAGCTTGCTTCTGAAAAGCTATCATTAGCAGTTTGCAGAGTGGAATTCTTTCGAAGGTACATTACTCGTTTGTACTGTATGAAGTGGCTCACAGTACAACGTTGAAATATTAGGTATGCCTTTTGACTTTCTCAGATCGAGCAATTCTGAATTCATCATGTAAACTAGTGAATATTTTGCTTTAATTTTCAATGAGAAGGAATTGTTGAAACTGATTTTTATTTGTACTCGTATTTGCTGGTAAATATCGCTTTAATTTTATCATATTACTTTCATTTTTGCCTTATAACAGCTACAAGCTGAGCACAGCAATTTAAGGTGCAGATTTTTGTTATTTTACAAATGAAAGGGCCATTTTTTGCATTAACTGCTATTCTGTACTATTGCAATTTTAGGTCCCTTTGCAATCAACTGCCAATTTATATAGTTGGCTACAACTGCTTAATCTATTATTAATAAGCAGTGCTACCGAGCTCTACAAATGATAAAAATGGTACCAGTTGTATACAGGAATTTCATTTTCATATCTAAACTACATACAATAACTTTATTCTCTACCATGAAGATGAATGTCTTAATTATTTATAAATTTTGTATATTTTACGGTATCGATTTAAGGATTCGTTCATTATCCCTGAAACATTGAGAGGCCTTAGCTGTAACTAAAATGTTTTTCATTTACCCATTTAGTTACAATGTCGTAGTCTTAAGGGCCAAAACTTAATTTGTTTACAAAATAGTTTTACAGTTTAATGCTGGGTTGAGTATTCTAGAAAATAAATGAATGCTGTGGTATTCTTAAGTTCTAAAACTGAGTATTTTGGATTATAGGTGTAAAATCTCAGCTTTCTTGTATGTTTAGATTTTTATTGTAGTCACATGATTAATTAAAGGAATTCATCCTCTGAAAGGAAAATGTATTTGACCTCTTCTCGAGAGCATATACAACAATTTCATCAAGAACCACAGATTTTAATGAGGTAAACAGTGTTGGTTCTGTCCCCTGCAGTGTTTGTGGAACTGGGACGTGCTCAGTACTTGGTCCTTTATGCTGTGGAAATATGTCGGCTGCCCTAGAGAGCACCTGGCTCTGCTTAGGACATCTCAGTCATGAGAAGGATTGTACCTGGAGGGCAATTACGGTCAGGACGAGGGATGCAAAATAATAAGTCCCTGGAGCACTTTAACGGGCTATAGAAAGGGAAGAAAGGAAAGGGGAAAAAAGGAGAAAAATTACTGAGGTAACAATTGTGCCTCTAAGAACGAATTGTGAGATGCTAAAGAGCGTTCGCTTAGAATGTATTTCTAGTCATGTAAACTTGTGTCTAACCACGTATTTAAATTTCTTGGAAACCCCTTCAGAATTTGTTTACCTAATTATTTAGGAAGAATCTAGAGATTCTTTGTTGTTTTTGTATAATATGCTGCCTAGATTAAGCATTTCCACAAACGATTCGCTAGTTGCAGTGAATTGGGCTTTTATATTTTATTTTTTTTCCCGTTCTGGGATTTGACTTCAGCCGAATTGTTCGGTCTCTCTTTTGCCTAGTCTTTAGGTTATTTAATCACGCACACACAGGCGCGGAGATGTGCGAAGTTTAGCGGGAAGGGGAGCCTGCGGGGACACGGCGCACCCGCAGGGGCACTGCCGCCCGTCCCCTCGGCGCGGCTGGCGCGGGGCGCGGCTGCGGGACACCCCGCCGGGCGCCGCAGCCCTTCCCCTGCCCTGCCCGCTGCGAAGCCCCGGCCGCCCCCCGGCCCCGCGCGGCCCTGGCGCTGCCACCGGCCGGGACGGCCGCCGAGCCTGGCGCTGCCGGGGTCTCTGCCTTCCCCCCGCGGTGGCGGCTGCCGCTCCCCGTCCCTCGCCCCAGGGGCGGCCCGGCCCCGGCCTGCGCCCTGCCCCGAGGCGGGCGGCGGGCCGGGGCCGCGGTGCCCCGCCGCGCGCAGCCGCTAGGGAGTGCCGCAGGGAGCGGCTCCGGCTCGCTTCCCGCCGGCCCTGCGAAAACGCTGGTCCAACTTCACCGCCAGCAGCAGCGGCGGCAGCGCTTGTGTGTTACAAATAGGTTCAAACACTACAAAGACGTTTCTCTTTACGGTCTTTAGAAGGATTTAAAGGTAAAAATGTATAGCCTTTTGGGAACAAAAGTGAATTCCTTTTGCACAGGCTGTGTCTTTACTCGTAATATTGCTAACACATCTAGGTAATGGTAAACTTTCTTGTATAATTTTGATAGTAAGCGCAACGTACCTATCTGGTAAAGAGGTAAACATTTTTAATCTGATAGGGGCTGAAAAACAGCAGCTCGTCTTTATCTAATAATTTCCTTAAAGGTTGGGCAGCAAATGTCATGTATTTTACTAACAGTCCGCTTGTTGGAACAAGACAAGGTATTTACATTACAGTGAATCAAGAATCACAGTAAAAGCTCAATTGTCTTTCAAATGCATTTTGAGAGTTAAATGAGTTTAGGTGCGGTATGGTGGTGTGCCACAATATTTAACAAAATAGTAAATGTCGCTTTAAAGGATGACAAAAAGAACTGCACCTGTTTCCTTTACTGATCTGAGGAGCTTCTATTTAAATGAGATAAGTAGTAGATATAACAAAGTTGTGAATTCTTTCCTTCCACCTGGGGAGTTAAAAAAGTAAAAAATCATAACAGGTATATTAGGGTGGCTGACATCAGGTCTACATTATATGTTTGTTTGCCTGGGGTGCTCTCATAAAAAATAAAGCAGAGCTTTATACAGTTATAGTGTGCACTAAATCTGTGTTCGACATCCATAAATAAAAGAATTCAAGTCTTTCTGAAGAAAAAAATGTTGTTTGGAGATATTCGCAGGCCAAAAAATATGCCACTGTTGTAAAGAGTAGGGAATTTCTCCTCAGTTCTTGCTTTTATTTTTCTACGCTCATCATAGTTGCTACGTACCTTCAGTATTGCTTTTGCCTATCTGGCAGGGTGGAATACACAAAGGATATTTTTTGTAAAGCATATTTTTAAAAAATCAAGATGAGAAACCCACCCATTTATGCTGCAGTATGTTTTGCTTCTGAGTAAGCAAACTGTATGCCTAATGATTTCATAAGAATTTAATATTGTGTGTTTTACAGATGGAAAAATGTTGATAAATTTAGGTTAATTTCAACTCTATTTATGGTACTACTTATGCATTTTTTAAAAGAAACAGAGTCTTCTTAAATTATATATAACTTGAAAAAGGGTCTGTTGTTTATTTTATTTAAAATATTAGATTGTCCCTGAATGAGGCAGAAAGAGTATTATGTAGAACACTACTTATGGAAACAGCAAACTAGTAAATCTCTGCTGCGTTAAAGTAAAATGTTATATTATTCTGATAATATTTGACTTTTGCACAATATTTAAATGAACATTAGTATAAATAGGAATGCTTAACTAAAACACAAGTTCATCGTGTAGGCTAATGCATTACTCTTGTATATTTGTACATGAGTGAACAATTATTCTAAAAAGTTTATACATGTGTTCCAGTGACCAAACTTGTATTAAAACAAACTGTTCCAATAGTGGTGACAGAAGACATAGTTGATGGTTGTGTTTGAGAAGTAAATGGGCAAAATATTTGCGGATCTTTTAATGATTACAGTTCTTGATAGCTTTCATAAGAGTGCACATAATTTGTGACAACTCTAATATAAAAATGTGGCAGCAAAACTTTCTGAGTTAGCGGCAAAGTAAATGGGGCAGGTTTTGCATTTTGAACAGAAATCTTATGAACTGTGATTGAATTTGTCGTGAAAGTGTGTCAGAATTAATAAAGTATTTACGTGCAAGGTTGCTGGGCTTTGCAGACTGGTTAGGGCTGAGGATTGGTTAACATGAAAAGTCATTTCTGTGCATTTGGTACTAGACAGCAAAGGACAAATGTACTTCTGCGCATTTCGGATCATAATGCCATTTCTCATTTCAAACCATTTTTGTCAGGACACCAGGCAAAACAATGATGCTTTGAGGACGTAATTAAAGATATTGTTCAAAGAACAACTTTCTGCATATTTGAATTATTACTGTCATCAAAATCATACAAATATGGAAATATGATTGCCAGAAGCACATAAATCAATGATCAGCATGGCCTCAAAATCCAATAAATATGTAGAGTTAAATACTTTAAAATGCAAATTGCATCTGATAATTTGCATATGGTAGAATTTAAAGGAAATTTTGTTGCTTAACAACCTCTAAGGTAGCAGTTAGGGCTATGGGTAAACATAGATTTTTTTATTCATCATTGGTCAAGTTGCAAGATTTGATAAATGATAGGAGACTGCTTTCCTTGGTTAAAATGACTGCATTCCTTACTGAATCCTGAAACTGCCTTGAAGTCATCTGAATAATTAAGAGTTAATTATTCTTCATCCATCTAAATCAGAAAAGGACAGATTTAGGGAAGGAATTTATAATTTTTGCCTCATGTCCTGTCATGTCGTAATGGGATAAACTAAACTGACTCCAAATAATATCTAGTGACCTTATAGTAATTACGCCTCACAAAACATTTTGGTTGAAATTTTTTAATTGCTTGCATTGATTCCAGAAACTACATGTTAACAGACTCTGAAGTTTAATTGTATTCAAAAGAAAGCAATATAAAATTCGTGTTCCATTACTATTCTAGTTTAGTTTTATCAGGAAAGATTCTGTACGAGGTCATCTACTTTTTCCCCCCATGATAGCACCTCTCTTTTTTTTTTTTTTTTTTTTTTCTCCATTCTGTTCTTTTTGTACACGACCCATTATTTTTAAAGGAGAATGAATACGTACATTAAGAATGTAACCTTTTTTTAAGAAAAACTTTCTAAGTTTAGCAAAACCACTGATTTTTCAGTGGCATCAATCCAGTTTGCTTGCTTTTTGCAACTTGAACAAAAATGTACCCCTAAACTATGGGCAAAGAAAACCAGAAGAATAGTCTGGCATCTATCTCCCTGTGAAAAGAAGGACCGTTTCAGAATTCAAAATTGAAGCCTGTTTGCATTTGCTAATTTCAAAATAGAAAAATATTTTTTCCAAGAAGAAGGGTTTAGGAATGTTTACTGATCACAAGAGGAATTGTAATAAAGAAATCAATATGCATGATCCCTTTTCATGTAGTACAACAAGGTTACACTGTTAGGTTAAGTACAGGCTGCATTCCTTTTCAGAAAATCAATTTGCTGTATAGTGTGCAACAGCAAGTCTCTTCTGAAAGAGTCATTTTATGTTGTGCACACAGTAAATTCTATATTGATGCCTTCAAATAGTATTGACTGATTAAAAAAAAAAAAAGGAGAAATGCTAAGCACAGTAACTTTGGAAGAGTATTATCATTTCCAAGTAATTGCTTTCTTCCTAATTATTTAATTTCTTTCTAAGAGACAAACTGATAAAACGTGTTCTTACATATCCTTTAAGTTATTAATACTGGAAAACTGGTGTTGTAACATTATTTTCAAAATCTTTTAAAATGTTATTTTCATAATGGTAACAGAATACCATGTATGATTTGAAATACTGTAAGTCTTACATAGTTATTTCATGAAGTCAGAGGGTGGGTTTGGGGGGGTTGGGTGTTTTTTTGTTTGTTTGCTTGGGGATTGGTTGGGGTTTGGGTTTTTAAAATTTATTTTAAGGTCTGATCATTGTTTGCAAATAAAAGAAAAAGTAAGTCTTTTCAGTTGTTACGGTTGTGTACATTTAAATTGTGATGGAGCTTGCAAAACAACACTGGGTTTTTGTAAAGATTATCTATTACCTGTGTGGATTCCAAACAAAACAAGCAGTGCACAGAGAGGGAGGGGAAAAGTTAGTAACTGTACTCAACCTCCTTAGACATAACATGGCTTAAAAGCCAGTTTTTATAAGGGAAATGTATGGAAACGTGGTTTATTTTCAGTTCTTGTTTTCTCAGAACATAAAATTATGTCTTTTAAAATGCTTTGACCATTTTTGATGCAACTGTTCAATTGTAAAGACAATCTTTTGCTTTTTGTGTGTTTTTTACTGAACAGTTCTTGATGGACTCTGACTTTTCCTTTTATTTCTGTCAACCCAATTACAGTACATTAGAGCGCACCCTGATCCTACTTGTTTGCCTGTTATGCAGTGTATATGTTTAACTCATAAGCATGTTCATTTAGATATTTCAGTCTGATCATGCTGAATGTCTTGCAGCAACACATATTGATGTCTACAGAACATTAGATACTTCCAACCCTAGTTATTCATTCCAGAAATTGTAAAATGCAGTTATATATGCTTTTGATTACTTATGAGCTGTCATATCCGAAAAATCTAATTTCCCAATTTGTTGTTTCTCTGTCAAATTCAGTTGTTCATTATTATGCCCTAAATAAATTCAGATTTTAATTGGAGAGAATTTCATTCATTAAAATTTTAATTACTTAGAAAAAATACCTGGAATTTGAATTAGAAAACTGACCAAACTGTTCATGTATTTAGACCCAAAGTTAAAATACGGTTTGTCACTATTTCACTTTACTAAAAAAAAAAAAAAAATAAATAACAAAATGTTCACCTTTTAAAGGCAAGGTGGTGTTTAAGATTTACTCGTATTAGAAAGACACTTAATGAGGTAGCTATTTTCGATGCATTTTTTTTGTAAGTTTCAAAGATTTGCTTCCTTTCTAGGCTGGAAAGGAGGTGAAGACTGGCTGCATTTTTTTTTTCTGGTCACAAATACAGGTATAGTGAGACCGCTTTAGGTATATTTTATTGTTTAGAAACCCTGGGCTGCTGTTTGTTTGCAGCATTCTTGTTAGGGATCTGAATTGCCCAAACAACAATGTAAACCAAGCCAGGCATAGCAGCAGACAGAAAAATACATTCAACTAGTGGGATCAAGGATTTGTTTGATTCAGGTAATTGAAAGTGTTTCATACTATTATTGCAACTTGAAGGCTTGTTTAAGTGTCTAGCTGTCAGTCAGTTTGGAAGGTGAAAAGTATTCGATTGTCACTCTGTCAGTCAATAGAGATGAGAACTGTCTGCCTAATGGATTTCTTTACGTAGATGTCTGCATGGAGGTAGAAGTAAAATCAATGTGTTGTCATGTGCAAGTACGCTGCATCAAACTGCCAGGTGAAATGCAACTGTATTTCTGTAACATCTACATCCTTGTGTTGTTTGTGGAAGACAGACAGATGCTCTCTGTATTTACAGGTAACAAACTCTCTGTGGTCACACATGAAGGTTTATTTTTGAACATTTTATAAGTAGTTTGATCTATTTCCGCTCATTCCAGAGGTGTTTTTTTTTCCCTTTTCTTGATCATATCAAAGATCAATACTCAAAAACCAAGATTCAATTTAGTAGGGAAAACCGTAGGTTGTTATTCCATGACACTCAGAGCCCTAAGATTGTTTTCTTTTAAACCTGGCTTTCTGCATGTTTTCTGCTTGTCAGTGATGACTTATATTGAGCTGACTATCTTTCCTGCTTGAGTTTTGGCTGTTAGCTTAACTACGTTTATTAAAGTGTGTGTTGACTTCCTATAGCAAAAAAGGAGGAGGTGATTTTTTTGAGTAACAGAAGACACCACAGGCTTTCAAGACCTGTGATGAAATAGGCATTGGTCTGTGACCCCTGTTATTTCTCTGGGAGATGCTTACAATACAAACTTCCACTGAACAACATCTGATAGCAAAGTGGCATCCGGAAAATTATTATGACGTCTCAGAATGATAGTACCGATTCTTACAGTTCCCACTAATTTTGGGCTTAATCCTATATAAAATAGGTGCATTATGACAATAGCCAAAGATCTTAGTCAAAGTTGTTTTCCTGTTAACTGATACAAACACATTGAAGGCAGCAGGCTGAAATGAAAAATCAGAAAAATGCTAATATGATCACGTATTTCCTTTTGTAGCATTTGTATACCTGTGCTATTTTTGATAATTAAAATATGTAGCTCTTAGCTGCTGCTGTAGGGGAAAAAGAAAAAGGAGTAAGAACTAATTCCCAACTAAGGAACTCAGCTGTGAGTAATGAAGACTGTAAGTAGCAGAGACTGGTGGTAAAACAGAACTTTAAAAGAAAGATCAGGTTTGAGTTATAATAATTTCAATATAAAAAAAAATATTATTAGGTGGAAGACAGCTCCTGAGAGGTTATCAGGATTTTTTTTTTTTTTTTTTAAACTTGAATGAGTACTTCCAGTTTTTGCAGTAAATGATGCAGGAATTCTGCTGGCGGAAGTTTCATTTGTTCCCAGATCGCTGTGTGTCCTGTTTTTAGGTACAGTAGGGGAAAATAATGTGTGATACTAGCAAATGAAGATCGCAATGTGTTTATGGAAATAGTCAGAATTAGGCAAATTCATAGACTCAAGGCTGAAGGAAATACTATGATGATATAACCTGCTATCCATCATAGAGCTGGATGTGTAATTTCACCCAAGGAGTATTGGTTTTGGCACTTTCTAATTTGTATACTTTGCTGCCCACATGCTATTTAATATTCAGCTCCTGTCAGTTCTTACAGCAGTTTTGTGTCTGGCTTTGTTTTACAAAGGAAACAGAAGATGCTGTAGTTGTATAAAACACACATCATGATTAGGATTTGAACCCTACCATGACTGTCTACCACTTCTGATCTAAAGGTTTAGTAAGAAGAGTTGGCAGCAGGAGGAGGTGATCTTCTGTGGACAGTTTTCTAGACGAAGGTTTTAGTCTAGCCATAGTTAATGTGTCAGAGTACTTAGATATTTTCTAATAGAGTCTATTTTTATGTGGATAAGAATTTGTTTTGTTGGACTGAAGATGCTTTCAATTTGCGCAATTAGTCTGTTGGTAAGTGGTCTAATGAAAAAGTAATGGCGGTGGAGTGTATAGTCATTGTAGTTATGAGTTAGCAGAACTGGCTGTGAGATGCTGAATACACAACCAGAAGTGCGCCTGTGTCCTGGGCTCCCAGTAGGAAGAAAAGAGGATCCATTTTGTCTGCATCCTGTGAAGGCGTGCTCTTCGTGCTGCACAATGAAGTCAGGGAAAAATATAGGAAACGGTGATGTTTAGAAAATCTTAGGTCAATTTAAATGGATTTATGAGAAATCTGGAAAGGTACCACAAAGGAACTCATAAGCTCCTTGCCTTAGTAGATATGAAAGTGTGATCTCAGATTCAGATACAGTTGAGAATTAAATTAGCAGCAAGAGCATATACAAATAGTGTAATATCAGATACTGAAATTACTTGTCTGCGCATCAGTTCCAGAGCTAGTGTTTACAACTTCAGTCTATTTTTATGACAGTACTGGTTATTTCAAAGAATTAAATGCTTTGGTCTCTTTACTCTCAAGTACATTTCTATTTCTTGTGCAGCTTTATAAATTTCTCTATTAAATGCTTCGTGTTCACTAATTGTGAAAATACTGCATGTGAGAGAAAGTAGGGATTTTACAGCTGATTTTGACTTTTGTTATGACCTCCCCCCTGTAATCTCTAAAGCCACAAAACATAAAGTGTAACTTTTCGATTTGGTGGATTTCTTGGGACTTTTTTTTAGCTTCTCTTCACTGTCGTGTGTCGTCGTTGTCCCATTCCCACCCCCCACCCCCCCCACCCCCACCCCCCGTGTATTAGCACAGCAGTCTATTTAGTTCAGTTTTATGCCTCTTGGTTTTTCTTCCCTGACACCTTTCTAGACTAGAAGCTCAGTGTAGCATTCAAGAAATTTTACCATGATTCATTATATAATAAATGGCTAATAGGAATATTTGTTTCTGAAAGTCATTTAAAGGTGTATGAGGTAGGTGAATTTATACAAGCATGATTGCACAGAAAAGCTGGCACTAGTCAGTAGGAGCAATAGTGTGATGTCAAATATGTGATCAAACATATGAGTATCTGTTGAGCTCCCAGCAGCAAGAGAAGGATCCATTTTGTATGTTTCCTGTGTAGAGAGGTGCTTTGTGTTCTCTAACAGTACTTCATTTCTGATATTAAAAGATAATGTATCTGTTCTTAGCGTTGCTCAGACAGTTTAATTACCACCTAAGTTCAGATATTATTCCTTGTCAGATCTTTAAAACTACAGTCTTCCAGACGCTGAGATATCTGCCTGTTACAGGTTGCTGATAGCCTAGTCTGGGAAGTGTTTGTGCTTTATAGGAACAGAAACTGTATTCATTACAGGCAGCAGCAGATGTTTAGCCAGAAATTAGGAAAGGGAGGTGCACATAGAATGTGGGCTGGAGGAATATAATAAGCCTTTAGGTGACTCGCCACTGCTCTGACTTGGAAGGACTGCTGGCTCGACTCTGGGTCTGTTCAGGGTTTTGGTTTTTTAATGATGTATCTTGCGTTTGGTCATCCTTTTGTTTGTTGGTCATATTACTGGTAAGACCTGCTGCATCTCTGTGTCCTGTTGTCTTTCCCTCTCCACCCAGGTGCCCAGTATATAGTTTCCTGCAGAAGCAGCAAAAAGTATTCACAGCTGTTATCTTTAGGTTCCCAACCAAAGTTATTTCAATCAGGCACTAAAGGCATAATATGAACTAAGTGGAGAGATATGGATCCCTCCCAAAGGTAGGATAGAGCAAGAGCTTCTTAGGCACAGGCAGAGAATGTGTCGCAGAAGCTTGCCATTGACTGTGGAGGTCCCAGACAAATGAGCCTTCAAACTCAAGAGACAGCTATTGTGAGCTGAAAGGCAGGCAAGCAGGATACCACGGCCTTCACCCTTCCTCTCTCCCCGCAGCGACTGATTACATATGTGCAGCTATGCTGTTGTTCCTCTCCCTGGGGAACCTGAGGCCGTGGGGCTGTCCTCCCTTGCCTTCCCTCTCTCCTTGTCAATCAAACAGAGAATTTGCAAGCATTATTGATTAGAGGCTTGAAGATTTTTCTTGAGTGAATCTCTAGCTACTAAGCTTGATAGCTCATCTTTAGCCTGTTAAAAAAGGCTCTTCTCTGCTATTCCAGTTGACTGTCACCTGTTCTAGAGCCATAGTCTGGATTTATTTCTATGTAGAGAAAGTGAAATGTTTTGTAGGGGATGCTGGAAACATCTTGTGGGTAGAAATCGGCTTTTTCACTTTCCTCGTTTCCTCTGCTGGAATAATTCCGAAGAAAATGCATTGGTCATGCAAGTCTCTTTGCATCACTCTTGGTAAGATTGATTTGTCATTAAAATCTCTTTTGTGTAGCAGCTCACTGATGTTTCTTGTCTTGGTATGAACATAGAGTTCTTGGAGGCATAACATCTTTAAGTCTTTCCACTTGTTCTTAAGACCATAGCATGCTCTGAAAGAGAAATTCAGGATTCAGATTCAGTTCAGTTCCTATAAAGGGCAAAACCACCTTGTTATTTTCTTATTCAGGTAAACTGAAAGTCAAAGATAGTCACAAAGGTGGTTAAGATTAGCAAGAAATTGTTATGAAACCTGTTGAACTTTAACAACCATGCATATTGTCAGACAGATACTCACTTTGAAAGATGTTTCTTGCAGGAACAGCTTGTTCGTGATTTTTTCCATGAGGTATTGACAGATAAGCTGTCGTGATTTTAAGAGGTTTGCAGCCCCCATCACTAAATTGGTAGAAGCCAACTTATGCCAGCTTCTGAACTGCAGTTGTTTACAATCCATCATATTAACTTAAACCCCTGACTTCAGTTTAAGTGAATATGTGGGACTGACTCTGTCAAGTTTCATATATGTACAGTAGGCTCTTTTATGGGGATGCAGCAAATACTTGGGACTGGTAGGCTCTTATTGCCACAAAAATCGCCATAAATCAATAGCCAGTTCTCTTGGACTCCTGTTTATTCTGTGTGTTCCTTCATCTGCAGTAGTGGCATGGAGATGGTCATTCTAGATTATCACTAATCATTAGATTACTGTGTTTCACTGTTAATTTAGCAGACAGGTTTGCTGCACTCTTAGCAACTGTGGATGATAGCAACTTCAGGAGAGCAGTCAGTGTGCTGAAGGGCAGGGCTGCTACTGAGACCTGCTCAGGTTGGACAAGTAAGCTGATAGGAACCTCATGAATTTCAAAGAAAGGCAAATGCAAAATCCTGTGTTTAGGATGGAAAAAACCCACACAGCAGGACTGGCTGGGTGCTGAGTTGCTAGAAAGCAGGTCTGCAGAAAAAGGCCCTGTGCTTCTGGTTGGGGACAGGTGGAACGTGAATCAGTAGTGTGCCCTTGCAACAAAGAAGGCCACTTACATGTTGGGCTGTGCTGGCAAAAGTGTAGCCAGCAGGCTGTGGAAAGTGATTCTTCCCCTCTTGATGGCATTTGAGGTCACATCTGGAATACTGTCCAGTTCTGGGCTCCCTAGTACAAGGAAGACTTTAATAAATCATAGTGAGTATGGCAGAGGGCCACCAAGCTGGTCCCAAGCTGGCCTTAGGCTTCTTGAGCGATGGGCAAGGAGGGTGCTGGGCTTGTTGAGCCTTTGGAAGAGAGGGTGCTCTGCAGCCACCAAATGTGGAGTATAGAGAAGACAGAGCTGAACTCTTCTTGGAGGTGTGCTGATAAGCCCTGGGAAGCAGGACTGCAGGCACACTTGTTCAGTGCACTGAGGCTGCAGAGATATTTCCTAGCTACCTGTCTATCCGCTTCCCTTTTTCACATGTCCTAGCCATGCCTGCTAGTACCAGAAGTTGTAAGGCTGGAGTTGCATTCATCATCTGTCCATTAGAAGACAGGAGGATCAGTCAATTCCTGTTTCTACTCTCCTTGGCTGTCCTAATGTTGTAGTTTTGCTTGCTTTATAGTATTTTCTTAAAGATAAGATGTTATCTAGAGTCCTTGGTAATACTTGGTAGAAAAACCATTCTTCTTTCATGTGTCTCTCCTTCCCAGCCTGACTGGGAAAAGTCAAATTCTTTTAACATTCTTCAGAATGAGAAATGAACAACTGCTGTGTCTGTCCATGTGACTTGAGGAACAGCTGGCAACTGCTAGGAGGAAAAAGATATTTTGGGGACTGTGAAGCAGATGAAGAACCCCATGAACAATTGTTCATGGAGAGAAAAAAGTAAGAGGTGGTAAGGAATGTACTAGTAAACAAAGAGTGCTTGCTATCTTCTGTGCTTCTGCACGTAACCAGTGTAAAGGTCTGTAGGTCCTTCTGCAGTAATATCCCAGCTGCCTTGGATGTAAAGAGAAGGGGCAGTGCCCTTTTACGGAGAAGTAAAAAAGCCTGGAAATAACTTCTGGATTTTTAGGTCATGTTTTTGACTGTTGGTTGTTGTTTTTTTTGGTAAGTTTGGATAAAAACTTATTCCTGCATTGGAGATCACTCATAGCAGCAATATTCCTTCTTTCATTGTAAAATCAGATACTATGGACCAGTTGATAATTATTCTTTCTTGAAATACCGATTCTGGTTTTAACCATGTTATTTAATGCTTGATTACTGGATCTCTACAGGACTGTGGCTGCACAGTCTTTTTTTAAAAATAAATTTCTTCATTATTGATAACAATACAAATGTTACTGGGTGGCAAGTTCTTGGCTTAATGAGGGTTTCCACTGAGGTCCGTTGAAAGATACTGTCTCACTTTCAGGAAAGCTAGTAATGACCTTCATTTTTAGGGCAAACCTTTGCTCTTAATATCTTTCGCATATCTTTTGTGTTTCTCTTAGAGGGTCTCTTTGTACATGCTCAAGATCAAGAGACTTCTTAGTTATCTACAAGTAACAAAGCTCTTCAATAAGTTGTGACAGTTATTTGTAGACTATAGTCCCTACTGTAAAGGTGGGTATGTCTAAATTGAGGCTGTCAAGAGGGATTGTGAATTGCATTTCAAAGTGCTGTAAGAACATGTAGACAAGGCTCTCTGAAGACCTCAATACTGGTGTTACATGGAACTGCTGAGCTGCTTGCTGAGGCTCCTTACACCTACATAATTTATTAAAACATTACTACTTATTTATGTTCTGATGCTAAAGTAAATGCCCATTTTGTTTTGTAGATTTTACAGGCTTTTTCTTTGGTACTTAGCTCTTTCGTAGCACTCTGCTTCATTCTCCAATGACTGGGGTATCTCTGAATGCCTAAATGATGGTTGAAGGTAGTAAAGTCTTGGTTAGCTTTGTGTTAACTATAGCTGCCTGACTGTAGGGGAATCTTCTGTAGCACTACATACTTTTCAGCTCACCTACTTGTTTCCTTGGGATTTTCCTAAACGTGATGAGCTGAAGCTGAATACGTATGTGTTGCTTACATATACAGAATGTGGTAAATATACCATGCTGCTCAACATACTGTTGAGATACTGAATTCTTGCAGCAGTTCAGCAATTCTGTGTAGTGGGAAGGTCTTATTTCTACCAAAATACTCAGTTCCTATGTCAAGATGTTTCATGTACAGAATCCGAAGGATTTTACCAAATCAGTAAGTTGTGCTTTCATTGCATGGATATGGAAACTGTACGGAAGAAGTGATTTGCTTAGTCTCTTGGAGGCTGAGAATGGGACCTGAATTTCTTCTTGTTGTTGTTCCTTATGCATTGAATGATACTATTTTCCTTAAATAGTAATTTTTTCCCCAAAGTTTTATAAATAATTTGGATAGCCTACTAAATATGCATGCTCTAAAGTACTCAAACAGTTCCTTTTCATCTGGCACAGCATGGAGCTAGCAGTTTTATCCTTAATCTACCCACAATATATGTGACTACTGTGTTCAATTTATACAGGGGCCTATTCTTAGACTGCATTATAGTTTATGAAAAATTGTTGGCATTATTTCATGAAATTAATCACTTGTAGGGGGAAAAAAAAGGGCAAGTAAGAAGGTTCTAAATGTTACTTACACTGTACCAGTTTATTCAAGGACTTTTGACTTTCAAGTTTATCAAGAAAAGCAAGATCTAGTACCTTCAGCTACCCAAAAATGCAAAAAAGCTTTTTTTTAATTCTTAACTAGTGCCTGCAGTGGTTTTAGGTTTCTTTTGTGTTTTCTCAAAATTAATAAAATATTTTCATAGATATGGATAAGTATATTAAATACTTTTTCTTTAGTTTCAGATGAATTTTCTTTGTCCTTGTGGTTGTGAAGGTGATTTCTTATTGGATTTTGTTGGTTAAGAAAATAGAGTGGGGAAGACTAGTCCATGCTCTGAATTCCAGTTGTAAGCCAGGGTCAGAGTGCAGCATTTCTTCTGTGTGTCTCCGGACCCAGTTCTGTAATGGTTGTGTGCTTGTAATTCCTCTTGTCTGTAGGGTGCAGGTGAAGGATGGGCTGCCATGCACTGACAGGGATGCTGGCAGGGGGCAGTTGTTGCGAGTTGGGACTTGTCAACAGAATGGCTGCATATTGTTTGTAGATAAGGTGGTCTCTTTCCTGGTGGGGTCCAGAGATTGCCACCTGCCTCAAACCTCAGGAGTGTACTGTGTATGTAGGCTTAGACAAGCAGCTACCAACGATGGTTTCAGGCCTCCTGTAAATTTATAAATAGCCATGGTTGGTGACTTACCGTATCTGATGTGCTTGATTAGTCTGAGCTCTCAGTGTAGAGGAGGATGAGTTGAGTAATAAAATTCTTGATTTGAACATTTCAGTGCAAGTCATCAGATTTGCCTTTCTGGTGGGTTTTTTTTTTTTGGGAAAAAAAGTCTTCAAGGACTGGAGGGAGGTGCAGTGTTTCTCTTTGCCGCCAAATTGCTGGTTGTATCTTTTGATACGTTGCTTCTGTGACAGGATTACAAAAGGAAGCATAAAGAAACTGATCCAATCTGTTCTGAGGCCTTGGGAAGCTCTTGGATATTTATTATCCACCACACTGAAGAAAAACAAAACGCCAAAGGACTGTTTCTTCTTTTGATCTTAATTTAAATATTGCTGCATTTTGCATTCACCTTTGTACATATTATCTACAGCTATTTAATTAATAATTGCATGCAGAAGCTGAAATGTTAGTTACAGTATGTAGTTCAGATATTTACACAGGAAGTCAGTCTTTTGACCCATGTTTTATAGGAACTATCAATGTGGTGTTTTTTTCATTTGGTAGAACCTTATCTCATATTTTACAGATAGGCTTATTAACACACAGAGATTAGAGTGTATGGATTTGGAATTAAGTATTTTTAATTGCACATCTTCTTTTCAAACCTTTTAACCTGGTGTTTTTAAGAGTGCACTGATGCCTTATGTTATCTGGACTATAGCTAGATTATATCTTCCCCCCCCCCCCCCCACTCGTGCTGTTAAATTTTGCCTTCTGCAACCAGTAGGTACTTGGTTTTTCTGTGAGGTGTTACTCTGGATGTAATCCCTCACAGCCTGTCTCTTGTGGATCTGGTAAAGGGAGGTGAGAAATGCAAAGAAGGCCACACAATTTGGAGTCAGAATATCCTCTGGGACATGGAGAAGAAAGGACAGGTTACGTTCTGGAAAGAGGAACAGCTATGACAGGGCTGCCTGCAGAGGAGGAAAGAGCAAAGAAGCAATGGCAGAAAAAACTTTTTAACTTTAGTCTTCTTGGTTCTGAAGTAATTTGTATCTTACCCTTGCATGTTTGACTGTTAATGAGTTTGGTTTTGTGTTTTTTAAAAATAGGTTTCTAACACAACAGCTGAAGAAACTTTTAAATTTTTTTTTTCTCCTTTTTTTCTTCCTATTGAATAAAGACTCTCTGTGACTTGGCTCTTAATGTAGTGTTGACACCTAAACTTGTCATTGCAGTCCACTTTATAGATCTTTGGCTGGTGTGAGAAGTTGCTTCCCATTCCTGTTGGTGCCCAGGTTCTTATGACTGTACACACCATGATCATTAGCCACCTTGAGCTGAAGCCTGTGGATCAACTTGATTGTTTTGTTTAAAACTGTGAAGGAATTGCCATGGCAGACTGGGCTTGTTAACCCATGCTATTTCAGTATCCAGTGTGCAATGGCAGAGGTTTCAGAGGAAGATGCAAGAAGCAGCCTATCCTTTGGCTGGTTAGAGTTTGGGTTCAGATCTGGAACATGGTATTTAATAGATCTTGCAAAATTATTAGAGCTCTAGATGTTACCCCATATAAATATCTAATCCTTTTTCCAGCCTTGCTAAGTCCTCAGCCTTAATGGCATTTTGTAGCAGTTAATTCCACTGTCTAATTATGAATTGTATGATAGAGTATTGCCTATTTATAACGTTTAAATTTCATTGGAAGTCCCTTGTGTTAAGAGTTGGAGAGAACAGAAGCTTTCCTTACTTTTCTGCCTTAAGGGCCTTGTGACTAATTTGTTCGTTTCAGGGATTTGCCTCATAGAAGAGAAACCCAACTGCAAAATATTCAACTTGGAGTTTATGAGAGGGTTTTGCAGGCTAATTACAAAGCCATTGTAATGAGCCTTGAGATTCCAGTGTCATGATCTTTTACGTTTGAGAGAATTTGGTTCTAAGATTTTGGTCAACAGCAGATTCTTTTCAGAATAACATTCAATGCTACAATGTGCTGCGCTCAGGTGGAGTGCTGCACTTGCAAAGATCCCTGTGAAAGAAACAGTGACAAATCAACAGAGGGCTTCTTCTGAACATGGATTTCAGCGTGCAGTTGTGGTGGGTTGACTTTGGCTGGATGCCAGGTGCGCACCAAAGCTTCTCTATCACTCCCCTCCTCAGCTGGACAGGGGAGAGAAAATGTAACAAAGGGCTCCTGGGTCAAGATAAGAACAGGGAGAGATCACTCAGCAACTACCATAAGAGCAAAACAGACTCAACTCAGAGAAATTACCAATCAAATCAGAGTAGGATAATGAGAAATAAAACCAAATCTTAAAACAACTTCCCCTCACCCCCTCCCTTCTTCCTAAGCTCAACTTTACACCCAGTTTCTCTGCTTCCTCCCCCCCAGGGTGGGGATGCAGGAGGACAGGGAATGGGGCTTGTGGTCAGTTCATCACATGTGGTTTCTGCCATTCCTTTGTCCTCAGGGGGAAGAATCCTCACATTCTTCCCCTGCTCCAGCACAGGCTTCCCTTGGGGTCACAGCCTCCTTCAGGCACCCACCTGAGGCTGCAGGTGATATCTGCTCCACCTTAACCCCCACGGGCTGCAGGGGCACAGCCTGCCTCACTGTGGTCTTCCCCAGGGGCTGCAGGGGAATCTCTGCTCCAGCACCTGGAGCATCTCCTCCCCCTCCTTCTTCACTGACCTGGGTGTCTGCAGAGTTGCTGCTCTCACCTACTCTCACTCTTCTTTTCTGCTGCCGTTGTTGTGCAGCAGCTTTCCCCCCCCTTCTGAAATATGTTACCCCAGAGGCGCTACCACCGTCACTGATGGGCTCAGCCTTGGCCAGTGGTGGGTCTGTCTTGGAGCCAGCTGGCGTATGCTCTGTGGGACATAGCGGAATCTTCTAGCAGCTTCTCACAGAAACCACCCCTGTGCCCCCCAGCTACCAAAACCTTGCCACACAAACCCACTACAGCAGTGAATATACAGTATCACAGCCTAAGTCAATGAAGTGTGTTTGAATCTGGGCATATGCATCTCACTGAAAGCACGGTCACAGGAATGCTAATTAATTTGTCCCAAAATCTTTACTTTTTTCAGGTTTTTCTAAAATATGACCCCAAGTTAGACCTAATTTGGCTGTAAAGAATAAGTGTGTTATCACAGTTCTAAATTTTCATATAATTTGGTAGTTGTCTATATCTTGGTGTATATCTTTAACATTATCAGGATTGATTTCGGGATATTTTGTCCCTGTTGACTTTGCTGCTGCTGCTAGTCACAAGTTACTTAAAAATACCACGCTTTGAACAAAGAACATCTAGATTAGGGTACTATTTATGTGCTGACAACTCAGAACCATCTCCCTAAAAGATACACATACACGTTTCTACAGAGTATGTCCCTCCATGTGCTCCATGTGACATTCAGAGAGTTGGAAGAATACTCATCCCAAGATGCTGGAGAACAGCGAGTATACATGCCATCATGAATCTCATAATCTCATACATAAGTCAACAAAATGCCATCAAAATTGACATGGATAATTTATTTATGTCTGCTTCTCAGTGAAGATAAAACTACGTAAAACCACTTCTTAAACTAGGCCAGTAGAAGGCAAAGATAACTGTAAAATCAAAGCATATTTAAATTTTCTCCATCACTCACTCACATCCCTGACCAATGCAAGGATGGCTGTAGTTGCTAAAATAAGTTCCTCTAATGAATGCCTGTACTTGCTTACAAGTTGTAGATGACTTTTCGTACTCTCTGGAGATACAAACAGTGCCCTGTTGGGCCCTACACTGCCTTATGTGTCTTTACGTGCTATACGACAGGGTTGGATTTAATGTCTACTGAGTTGCTGTGTCCAAAACCTTACTAGGGAAGACAGTGAATTTATAAACTTCTGAGCTAATAGTGCTCCTGTGTGGTGGAGTAAATCAGATTGGAGGCAGTCATATTTTTTTCTGCAAAAAAGATACCTTGACACTTCTTCAGACTAAGTAATAGACTATAATTACCCCTTATTTGTTTGTATTCTAAGTATTTCTTAATGTAGGTAAAGTAATGTAATCGATAAGATGAATTTCGACAACTATATGGTCTCCAGCAGACTGGCTGTGGTATTAACCTTGTGATCTGAACTTTTTGTTCAGGTTTGTACTGTTTTCCTTTTAGTTGTGGGAAGCCGTCACAGGGGGCCTTTGAGGCACTTAGAGCCTGCAGACCAAATGTAAATTGCTGCCTGACTTGCTGTGGCTTGCAGCCCACTCCCATGACCCTCATCTCTGCAGACCCCTCAGCCATCCTCTGAGCCACTGCGGGTCCTCAGGCTCATGTGGTGGATGGAGGGCCTTGCATGTGGGAGAAGTACTTAGCATATTTAAAGGCATCATGTATTTATCTCCCTTTATTAATACTTTCTCTGGATTTGCTTATAATTAATTAAGTATAGTTTTAGTTTTGTACGTAGGCCAAAAGCCTCCTGTTTTGTGACTTGTACCTTCAATTCACATTGACTGGGTCTTGCTAGATGAGGTAATCCAAGGGTGTTTAACCATACTCTTGGCTATTAGACATTGCAGAAAGTAGTACACATTTCAGAATCTACTTCAAATTTTAATTACATCAACTACCTGGCAAGAAGCAAATGTTAATAAAAATAAATACTGTCTGGTAGTGGAAACAAGGAAGTAAAAAAATAAAATCCCTTTTGCTTAGATTTTTTCCATGTTGTTGTTGAGTATTACAAAAAAAAAACCCCAACATAGTCTGCAGGCAGTATTTGCTAGTGCAGTCTCAGAAATACTTTAACCTTCAGCCAAACGTTGTTCTGCTGTTTTAACCTTCCAAGACAGACAAGGACATGTAACTGCTATAATGTAGTGCCTTGTCTGGTCTTCTGAAACAGGTGAGAAACATGGAGAACACACACACACACACCCCCCCCCCCCCCCCCCATACCTGGCCTGTGCAAATGAGCTTTGTTGTCAACTGTTTTGCGGGATGATATTCAAAAATGTGTATACTAATAAAACACATTATGGAATTATCCAATATTCTATAACATGACTATGTCCTACCTAGCTTTCAGGAACATATTTACCTCAGGGAGCAGCAGGGCTGTAGATGTCAGCTTTCTGATGCTGGTTTGCCTGGCTTTTTGCTGGCTGGTGTGCTTTATCCCTCCAGATACTCACTGTGGTCACACTGCTGTATTCCCACACCACCCCAATGGCTAGGATAGCGTTAAAATGAATATCAGTAAATTCAGATTTTCTCATTTGGTTGTTATCAACAAAAAAATATTTTGTTTCCTTATTGTTAGAGGCTAAGCAGTAGGGGGAAGGTTGTTGCTGGTCCCCCACAACCCACCCCCCTTTTGGCTGACACTTTTTAATAGTCTTTGAAGATTTGCTTCACTTCCAGAAGACTGACCACAAGATAAACCCAACCCAGGTTTGTTGAATACGTCAGTGCTCAATCTACTAATTTTCTTTGTGAAAACTTAATAGTAACCAGGTGCTTTGATACCTAGCAGAAGTAGGTTTTGATTTTATGTCAGTCACTTTGTAACAGGCTTCACACTGTTAACCAATTTGTAGCATTAGGCAAAAAGAAGATATATTTTATTACAGAAAAGAATTAAACCTAGTAATAGTGTTACCACTTTCAATGTTAAAAAAATGCCATAGGGCTTTCTTTTCTGTATTTATTTGTTATAATCACTGTTAGTATTTTTTTATATCATTTTCTGCTTATGTTGTGACAGCAGTGTGCCCTGTATCTTGCACACATGTAAGGTTTCATGTCTTTGAAGGGTAACACTGTAAATAGGTAACCTTCAAACAAAGCAGGACAGGGTAGGAACACTGGAAATCAAAGCCTGGCTGGCAAGCTTGGTTCCCTGGTCTTGGACGGGAGTGTAAGAACTGTTTTAAGATTTTTCTGCCTCCAGATTAGACTATGCTTCTCTGCTTAGAAGGCTAAGGTTTACTTCTTTTTGATAAACACATTTAAATGATAACCACTACAGTGAATTTAAACTTTTCCTCTTGTTACTGGAGATGTGTGTTATATCAAGTTTGGTTATAACTTGGATGTGTCATGCAAACCTCTGTCCTTAAAAACTAAAAGTATAGAGGTTTACTACAGCACTTAGTAATTACTAGGTGGTCTTGCGTGTACCCAAAGTCTAGCTTCATATACACATTAGTGTGGATATAATTCTGTTCAAATGTATTGGTAATTTTAGGAGTTTTTTCAGTTACAACAGACCTTTTGCAAAGCACATTGAACCTTATGGTAATGAACTGTGCTGCGCTGACTTGGAGCGGGCAGAGCTTTAGATTTTGTGTGAAAGGTTTTAGGAGCTTTGCTGAAATGGAAGCCCTAATTTAGTGAATATAGTTTCTTTTCACAGAGAATAAGAAAAAATGGTAATTCTTGGGGGGGATTGGGGGGGAGAGGAAGCAAGTGGACCTGGGAACAAGATACTTAAAATAATATTTAGTTTTAATTTAATGCTATATGGTCCTAGTTTGCTTTTCTTCTGTAGTGAGACTATAGAAAAGCTTGTATTCATGCACTCTTATTTCTCCAAATTATACTTTAAAACTGGATCTAACAGTAGTGATTATGCCATACATTTTCTTTTTCTCCCTTCAAATCTTACCCATTTTGTGTTTAAAGCCAAAACTGTCAGTGGTCTATTTACTTTATCTCACTCATGTGCAGTGGAAATAAGTGGCATTTGTAGAACACACAAACTATTTTTGCCTGAATGCTCCATTTATGATTTATAGCCAACATGTATCCTTGATTTTCTTTTGAGAATGATCTTTATTGTCTTTGTGTACTAACTCATTGCAGAAGCACTTGTCTATTTTGAGCTAAACCAGATCTCTTGTAAAAAGAATCAAATTATTTCATCATGTTGAAAATGAAAAGCTATAATTACTTGTAATTGGGCTTCAGAATTTTTGAAAATCAGGAAATTCTTTTCCAGAGGTTTAAGATCACTCCAAATCATAACCTGTGGAAAATAGGAAATAATTTTCTGTTCCATTTAAAAGTGATTTAATTTACACTTTTGACAGCTATTTTCCTTTGATATTTGGGTAGGGGAAATCATTTAGCTGTGGTGGTTATTGCTAAAATCTTTTCTGAGATCCATTATTCTATATGGTTCACAACTTTATTTTCATTTCTTTAAGCCCAAGCAGAATCTGCTGCAGTTTAAAGAAGTATGTAGTCATTTTGGACTGCTTGGATTTATTAAACACATATCTACATATTTGTTTGTTTGTTTGTTTCCTGATCTTTGTAGTTATTTCATACTGTTTTAACAAAGAGCACAGTGCTTTTCTATGCTTTAGTCTTCGTAAGTTTAAGCGTAAGCTGGAAAAACCTGTTGTATGTTGTAGTTCTAGGTATTTTTTTCTATAGACTCATAAAGGACCCTGTTGTTTAAAAACAGCTACTTCAATTCTCTAAACTAACTTATTAATATAATGACAAATATTGCAAAGAATACACTGCCTATTTACCTTTTTATCTTTTTTTACAAAGCTGAGTAGTAGGATAAGTGGTGCAAGATCACATTGTGTTCAGTTCAGCAAGCAGCCAAGACAGATCTTCCAAACCCTAATGCACTAGCAAAGGAGTGGAATCTGCTAGAGCTTACAGAAAGTTGGACATCATATATTGGCATTATGCAGCCACCTGCATCATTCATTGACTGTCTGGCACTATGCAGCCAGTTCATCATTCATGACAGTTTGGTTTGTGTGATTGGACCTTTTGTGGATCAAACAATTCTCCCCAAACAGTATAGTTTCAGATTTAAATTGAACCAGAAGCCAAGTACACGTGTGCATTTTTCTTATTTTTAAATTTGAATAGTCCATTGAAGAATTGGATCTCTTGATGGTAGGATACATTCATTTTCTTATGAGATGGTTTTATTACACACATATTTTTTCTTTTCTTTCTTTTAGAAAGAATAGGATACCATGTTTTCCCAAGATCAACAATATTCTTAGAATTATTTTAGACCTGTTATAAGAGTTTTTCTAGATCTTTTTTGTTTGGCTTCTTGCCAGTGGCTGCTGTGGAAAGTAAATCTTCATGCGAAGAAGTGTGTGTTCTTTTTGAAGGTTAACAAGGGCCTGCAGAGCACAGCCTAAGCATCTGGCTCATGAGATTAAAAACCTTAGAGGGAAAGATCTGTAGACCTCAGAGGATGACTAACCACCTTAAAAAGAAGGTTAGGTGTGAACAGACAGCCTAAAAAAAGGGGAAAAAAATTGATGAGAAGGAAAAGTTGTCTCTTTTTAGTGAACAAGAAGTGTAAAGTTCTAGTGAGAACTGATAAAAATCACATTCTCAGATTTGACAAAGGGTATTAAAAAAAGTAATGAGAGGTCTAGCAGACGATTACTCTGAAGGTTATACTAGGATAGATCTTATTAAATATTTTCATTATTGACCTTGCTGCACACACCCCCCCCCCCCCCCAAAATTGTAGTTATGAAAACCTGCTGATGGCATAGCACTGGGAGACATTGCTGGTGTGTTGGAGGGTTGGAATGCCACAAGAATTGCATTATCTTGAGGTCTAGAGTAGTAGAAATTGGATGGCATGTAATCAGAATTCAAAGTTGGTCACTTAGAGACTCCCAAGGTTTTAAGATAACATTTGGGAGCTTGGTAGGTGGAGGGACTCCAGCAGGTTGTTGCTTCTTCAGCAATGCCTCCATTGCAGACCTTAATCTAATGAGTTTACTCTTTTCTGCTTTGAGTTATTT
This sequence comes from Falco peregrinus, assembly GCF_023634155.1. Lineage (NCBI taxonomy): Eukaryota > Metazoa > Chordata > Aves > Falconiformes > Falconidae > Falco > Falco peregrinus. Next base: position 69,150,842 of record NC_073723.1, read on the forward strand.
CCTGATGAAGGCAGTCCCCTAGATGCCTGAGACCTGACAAGTTTATTAAAAATTAAACTGTCAGCCAGTAAATTCACTAAATCTATGTAATAGTTTATTTCTGTGGTTGTGATGAATGCACATAACAGGATTTTATCCTTATAATTAGAAAAATGCTTAGGAAGGAAATACCTGGGAAATTATTTAGGTTTGTTTGGGGTTGTTTTTTTTCTTCTCTTCTCCCCCCCCGCCCCTTTTTTTTTTTCTCTTTGATCATATAAGAAAACATCAAGCAACTATCCCATTAGTTAGTTAAACAGACATATGACACTATGTGACACAAATGATCTTTTGGACCATGCAGTGTTTGCTGTTCACGTGAAAAGGATATTGTGAAATAATTTTCTTGACAGTGCTTCAGGGTTTGTTTGGGGGAGGTTTCTTTGTTCATACATATGAAAAACATAGGAAATAACCCAATATTGTTTCTGAAGCTGGAAGTTAATATCATTCTCATATATATTATCTGATACTCCTGATTTCCTATGTATGGAGCTGTAGTAGAGTGTGTTTCCCAACAGAGTAAAAGGGAGACTGATACAGCACTGGGGATGTGAATTTGTGCCCAGATTCTGGTAATGGGGCAAATGCTGTGCTGGAGTGTGGTTACACAAAAAGGCTGTGACTGTCTGCATGATTAATTCTTTTTCTCTTGCTAAAGAGGTACTGGAAGGAGCGTTCTGTACTGTCAGGACATTGCTGTGCCCATGGAGAAGTTGGTATGAAATAAGGAAGTTCTGAGTTGTAATTTCTAGAAAGATTCCCGTGTTATAATATAATATCCCTATTTCTGTTTTGCTTTCTATACCTACACATGCATGCACATCCCTTTTCTTAATAGCTTTTCTGTAGCTCATTCACCAACCTGTGGGTGGATGTACTGGTCCACACACTGTTTCTCCCACAAAATCCTGGCACTGCAAATTCCAACCATGTTGACTCTGGCCTTTTCAACCCCCATGGCTGACTTGTGCTCCAGCTCATGGGAAATCATCTCTTACCCCATGAGCTGCCTAGCTGGTTTTCCCGCATCACCAAAGTGAATTCTTCCCTTCCAGCTCAGGTCCCCACAGCCCACATGCCATGGGTGTTTTTCTCATGGACCACTGGACCTTCCACAGTCTCACTGTTCTGTTGACCGATTTCTCCAGCATATGCTACACAGGAAACACATCTCTCCTCCCAACCTCTGTCTCTTTTCCTCCCTCTGGGTTACCAGGATGAGAAAATGCAATCCTTCCCATGGTGCTGATGCAGCCTAACTTTTTGTCTCAGATCACTATTGCCATGGGGAGAGGAGGAAATGGGCTGGACGAGTGGGAAATTCCTGCCTGCTCAGGCAGCCTCCCCTGTGCACCGTGAACAAGGAGTTTCTTACCTACACTGTGATGATTCAGACTCCTGTGAGAAGAGGGACATTTCTGGGCGTTGAAGGATGGTATACAAAACTAGTAGTGGTCAGATCTAACTAGAAAGCTTATTTTTTGAAAATGTAACAAAAAACATTTAACAAAAGGGGTCTTAAAGTATAGAAGCAAACCCATCACATTTTCTGAAGGGCTGAATTTAACAGAATTGCATCCCATACTTTTCCTCTTTACCTGTGGGTCTTACTGTGGAAGGAAGATTGTGTTGTAGATTTTAATGTTTTCCCATGCAATCTGAAATAACTTTTAATATCCTTTCATAGTTTGGTAGAGAAAATAGTGATTTTATGTATCTGTAGTTCTGAGCTTTATACGTTAATTATTGTGCTGTTACTTAAAATCATTCACAGTAAGATAATTCAGACTTCTCCTTGAGTCAAGCCTAAGAAAATATCTGTAAATTAGTGCTAATGGTCAGTGTGGCTGGAAGAGAAACTCTTTCATGTTTGGAATTGACTGTAAGATTGAACTTACTCCAATTTATTGCAAAGTCAATATTCAGCTTAAAAATTAAAAAGGTTAATAATTATTAGGTTTTCAGAGGAAAGTACTAGTGTTATGACCTGCCTAACATCATACAGCTACAAAAATGCTATAAAATGATTTTTTAAGCTTATATTTATAGTGAGTAGGTGGCTTATTCCTTCATCTCACTACTTATGCATCCATGAACTGTTAATTAATACTTCTGCTGTAATTACAGAATATTTTAAATATACATTATTCTTCTGAATTTTAAAAGATCAGGAATTTTTTATTAATTTAAAAGGATAATAGGACTGACCCACACTTTCATCAACTCTTTAATAAAGAGGTGCTTTTTTAGATCATTTAAATTTTTACATTTTGATTGCAAGGAATAATAAAAAGTCTCTTTTTTTCATACTTTTTTCCATTTACTCGTCTAAGCTGGGTCACCATTGTATCAAAAAAGGTCATTGTTCTCCATAAAAAGGTGAGTGATTGCCTGTGAGTATTGATACAAGGGAACTTGCATCCTAACTCTTTTGACTCCTGGCATGCCATTTTCTTTATACAGAGGGCTCTGGTTTGTAAGATAAATTTAATTCCATTTAGTTTCTTCTTCTTTTCCACCACTTTGTTACATGCCTGGGAATGTTTAACCCAAATAATTCTATACTTTTTTGCAGTGGAGCTTCTGTTAGCACTCCTTGATATGTGGCTGCTGTGGAGCAGAGAAGAAACCAGAGTACAATTTTTAGATGAGTAATACAGTGTGGAAAATTCAACAGCTAGGTTTATAAGGAGAGAGAACACCTTATAATCAACCAGCAGATATAGCTGGAAAAGACACATAAGCTTTGGGCACTTCTAGCTCTTCCTCAGGCCTGAAGTAGAATCTGCCACCCTTCAAGCTTGGCAGAAGTAGAGATCAGTTGCCTCGGAGTTTAATTTGATTAGGCCTATTAGAACAATTGAGAGGAAAAGAAGATTGCTACATTTGGAGCGGGGGAATGGTATTAACAGGAGCGACAGCAGAAGAGAACATGAGAGAAGTAAAAATCCACAGGCACAGAGCGTTCCTGCAGGAGACCTATCACGAGCTGTCTGATCTCAGCCTTCCAAAGCAGTGGGTCAGCTCCCTGAAGGCAAGCAGTACTCTACCAAGGAGATGTCTTCACTGGGAGTAGGGAGGTGATGGAAAGGCATAGCAAACGGTGAAATGGGTTACAAATAGTAAATACTGTTAAAAAGACTAAGTCATTGGCAGCACATTTGAAAACCATAGTAAACATCCCACATATCAACAAAGTGGGCTCTAGATGGCTCTTCTAATCTTTTACTCTTTAAAACACAAGTTAATTTTCATGTGATGTAAAATATGTCTTCATATAATCTGCATGTGTATATTAGTAGTGTGCCTTGGCTTGTGCATGATGTGAAAAAGTACCTTTGGATTTCCTCACATTCCTGTTTGTAATACAGTTTTTAATATTACCCTTCTTAGGGTCTTTTTTGTTTAAAAGCAAAGAGTAAACAAAGATAGCAGTGCATTTACTGTACTTAAGGCATCCAAGTAATGACAAACTGAATGGTTAGTTGTGGTGCACATAAAACTGTTTGTGTAAATAGTTTATTTTCCTGTGTCATAGCCACATTGATTCACCACAAGTTATGCATGTTCAGGAATTTTGTTAGACTGCACAAATGTCAATGTTGGAAGCACAGATGCTTGGTGAAAGGAACCGCTGGTCTGTTCATGGTTAAATGTGCCTCTCAGACTTGAGTCAGTGATTTCTAGTAAGCAGTTTGTTTATAAATCTCCGTGAGTACACTCACATATGATACAAATCATGACCCAGTTCACAGCCGTTGAATAGGTTATGCAAATATTTCCACAGGTTGTTTGCATTTAAGTAACTGTATCAGTGTCCGTGGCAGCACTCACTGCTCACCTGTTCCACATGGATGTGTTTAAGGATACCCTAAATTCTGTCTGCCTTGCATTTGCCACAGCTTTTTGACCTTTTCTTTCTGTTGGCCCAATAGTGGGAGGTGCTGAGCAGAATGTTCTCCCTGACTGCAGCAAGAAGGGAAGATGAGCTGTGTTTGGTCAGATCAGGTCTTTTGCTTTTATGCTATATTATTGGCTACCTCATGCTTTTTGCATAATGTTGTTTCTGCTATGTGAGTTTTTTCCAGAGCACCTAGTAAAACACACCAAAGAAGTGCAACAAAATACAGGAGGGAAGTGGAATAGTTTACCATAGGCTAGATTATATTTGGTGAGCTGAGAAACACTTTATGATCCCTTTGGTTTTGATTCCATATTAAGGTTCAGAAATGCCTGATTCCCCTTTGTACCTCCTTTCTGTAGAAAAGTCATGAGTGAAGACTGAGAGGTGTAATATGTTTTGACCATCACCTTAATCCATGCAAGTGAGCAAAAAAAGGACTCTCATGTACACCACAGTACAGCTCAGCTACTCAGTCCAGACACCATTACTTAAGCTAGATGCAACACAATTAAGGATATTGAATCATTTAAGATTGTTTTTTCACAGGAAACTATATAGAATATAGTTAAGGGACACACTTGTTTGCAGCATTCCTACAAGTTCAGTTGTCTTTTGAAGCATTTTTCTTTCTTAAAATTATGTATTTCTAGTGTTGAGGGTTTGTGATGAGGATTTGCAGATTATTTAGGCATATGAGTGTTTTTCTGAGGTAGTGTACAGTTTCCCAGGCAAATTTGGGATGGGATGGAATTTTGTTCCTCTCCCTTCCAGAATGATCTACTAAATATTGTCATCTCTTTGCTCTGATAAACTTCTGGGTGGTAGACTAGCTGCTGTCATAGGCTACTCTGTTTTATTGAAAAGATTCTTCAATTTACTGCTAGCTGCATTTAAAGAATTTCTGCTCTAAAAGTTGCAATCTCTTAATTTTAAGAATCTTATTACGTGGACTGGTTAACACCTTTTTCTTTTAAATGTTGTAGTTGATGGATCACACTTCTTAGAGGTTCTTATTTTACATTTCCCTGTTTGCACTAGCAGTGAGTAGTATAATTACACATTTTTTTGAATTTCAGCTGTCAACCAGTAGTAACATCTAAATCCCTGTTTATTGTGTAGACTTACTGTATGGCTGCTGTTGCAAAAGTTGAGACTTGAGAGGGAGATGAACTGAGTATTTTAAGCAGAATTCAACATGTATGAAATCTAATGTTTTAGCACATCCTGAGTTCTTACTTGTGATCCAAATTAAAAAACAACAAAAAACAAACAATAAAACCCAAACCTCAAAATATGAAGTCTAGAGGAAAAAATAGGTATCAGTGGATTTTGAAAATAGTCGGATGGAACAGTGCTACATTTCACAGGTGGAGGCATACATCAAGTATGAAAGCTTTTGATAATATCTGTACTTGTGATACTGAAGCACAGCATCATCCAGATTTTATTCTGGGGTGGGTAGGTGCTGCCATTTCTGTATTTCCTGAGTTGCTTCCTTCCTTCCCTATTTTACAGAATTTCTGAAGAATCAATTTTTATTTTGTATTGTTTGTGTTAAGGACAGTAGGCTCAAGAATCTGGTCTACCAATGGATTTGGTAGCACTATTCAAAAATAATGTGGTGGAGGGATGTGTGGTAATATTAGGTGTAAAATACAGAAGGAAAGGTAGACTAGCATTAGATGGATGGCAGTGTATGCTTGCAGGTGACTAAATACTGGGTATATATTGAGCTCCATTTGTCTGTAATGGAGAAAGGGGTATTTGAAATCAGTACACAATAAAAACTTTACAAAGCAAGTATTTTACCCAGTATGCTCTGATGTATTATGTGTTAAAAGTGAAGTAGCAAGATGCATTTTCTAAACAGAAGGGAAAAGTGCTTACGGTTTTTTGTGATCTCTTGCAAGCTACAAAGTAAAATCCATTTCACTGTTCCTAGCACTGCAACTCCTTCATGAACCTTTGTAGTTCATGTATGTGTCGTAAAAGGTCTGTAGAGCAAAGCAAAGCATTTGTTCAGGCATGCTTCTGCTAGCTCTGATTTAACAAGGGCAGGTAGCGACCACAGCTGTAGTCTAGGACTCTGGGCTTTCCTATGGCCTAATGACCAGGGTACCAGCCTGCTACAGGCCCTGATGTGAACTTCTGTGGTTTCCTTCATGTAGCACGTCATCTCCCATCACCTGTGCTAGTTACACTTGCATGTCAGTACAGACAAGCTGTTTGACACATAACAGAAGGAAAAAAGACATTGTACTGGAAAATATATCAGCTCCACCCAGCTGCTAATTCTTTTTTCTAGTCTTTATTAATGCTCTAGGTCTTCTTAATTTATGAGGGGAGTTCTTGTGAAGGCGTAACACTTTCCTGCCACAGAGGAGGAGTGCTGCTGGCTTGTGTGCTGGGCTGCAATGTCAGCCAGTGCTTACTCCATCAGTCTGTCTACCTCTGGGTATTGAAATTAAGCGTGGTACAGCCAGTGCTCAGCAGACCTGGATGCAATTCGTCTGAGCCGTCAGACACAGAGAAATGCCTTCTTAGTTTGCTGCGTTCTGATTTCTCTAAATCCATGTCTGGATTCCATTATCACATAATTGCAGTTGGACATAGGACCCCCTAGAAAACAGTTCTGACTAGAGCAGCGTATTAGAAATGGTCTGCTGCTATGTACTTGAGTGTGTGTCAGTACTGGCAAACCAGCTGAGAAGGAGATTTGTCTGCATGTATGACTAAGAGCCAAGGACTTTTTGGTCATGAGAGGTAAGATTTTGTGTAGTCTCTCTGTGCCCTGGGTTCACTTTCCTTGGGCAAATTACTAAAGTCAGCGATTTCAAACTTCGGAGAGTGGAGTTAGGTGTTGACAGCCATCTTTAAGTACCTAAATAAGTGGTCTCATTTTAAGAGGTCCTGAGCGCACAATTCTTTCTGACTTCAAAAGAAGCTGCAAATGCTGTGTCCACTTTGATTAATTGAAAGGCTGACCATCAAAGTGAAATTATGTTGCCAAGCTAAAGGAAAAGAAATAAAGACTTAGCACACTGTATAAATCAATCGCAGATCAGAGTTTACTGGGTATAAAATGTACAACATCTTATGTGCCCTTTTGTACTTTCTGAATCTCACTGGGCCCAAAACTACAACAGAAAACCCCTCACGGTTTGTGAAATATGGCAATGCCCAGAAACATTTGCCAGTTTAGCCACTGAAAAATAGATATGGCTGCTCAAAATTTATACTGTTTGCTAGGCCTTAGGTGAAAGGAAAACGAAATTTTAAAATGCTTATTTTTTTCATTCGAAGGTAATGTCTTAAATCCTTGAGAGATGAACAGCCTACTGCCTTCCCCTACTTTGATCGATCTGTCTTTGAGTCATGATTTACACCTTATTGTAGTACTTCAGGTTATGGCCTCTGTTCCTGAAAGTTTTGTGGAGATAGGTGTCTGGGGAGGGGAAGAAAAGACCTGATAAGCACCCTGATGGAAAGAAAGGCTCCTCTGTGTGTGTTGATTGTGTTCGCCAGTTCTCACAGCAGAGGGAATGCTCTGTGCAATGGAAACTTCAGCTGGGGATTGAATAACTCATGAGGCATAAAATCATGGGAAGACAGAATTTGCTAACACCACTGTCTGTAGAATTATGGCTTTCTTTCAGGCTTGGTTTGCCAGCTTTTACATCCTTATCATGTTTTCTGGGTTATCAGCACATTCAGGCAAACCAGAGCGCTAGGTTTAAACATGGCATTTGTGTTACAGCTACATATTTGGCATAATGCAGATTGAGGAATCAGCAGTGCTGTTACTCAAAATTACCATAAAATTGGTTCAAAATGTATGTTCAGTAATGAGTAATGGAAGATGGCATTTCTACCACAAGTGTATCACCTTCCTCGTCTTAGTGACTCCTTATCTTGACCACCGAAGTACTGATCTGCAGCGACGCCTGTATAGCCCTCTGATGCACGTTCTAGCGGCAGAGGCTGCTGCTACTGATGTCTGTGGGTGAGGAAATGGGAATCGCTTCAGTCTTTTCTTGCCTGGCCTTCAGTATCAGGAAGGTGTGTGTGAATTCGGAAATCTCTGTCTGTTATCTTCATTGTCTCCAAAACTTTTGAATACAGCTGAAGCCTAGGTGATAAATTTTTGTCATGGCTCTTTCTATTGCTGGAGTGCACTACTGGTATCTGATAAGATTAGTAAGTCAAGCAGCATGAATGATTATTAAAAGTAATTGTTTGTTTATATAAATATGACAGCAAAATAGGTTGCTCACACAGGCCAAGTGACCCAGTTATTCAGATTTGGAATGTGTAGAGATGTTCTGTGTTGCTGCACTTTAAGGAGAGAAAACCTTTTATTCTATGTTGAACTGCTGAGTAAGTTTATTTCTTTTTGCAGTGCTAGTACCCTGATGATGGGGAACCACTGGAGAGTGTGTTGACACTACATATTTTTGTCTCCAGAAAAAGGAGCTGTTGTAACCCCCTGAATGCTGATCTATCTAGATCTTCCTGTCAGAAAGTTTAATCAGTTATAAGTGAAGTGATGCCACTAGGTCTCAACCTGAGTCTTTCATTGCTCCTGCAAGGTATTTTCAGCTGCTTGCTTTAAAGCTGGGTTTTGGAGTTTCCATTAGGATTACCACAGGCTTTTATCTCAACCCTCATGCAAAAACATGTTTTAAAATAATATAGACGTTTTCATTAGCTCTTCTGAATTTATTTGAAACATGGTTTTTATAGGAATCTAGCCAGACTGAGACAACTAAGATTCCCAGAATTCAGTCATTTTTTTTGGCTGCCCATAATCTTTACCGTTTAGCCATTTGTTTGGAACCCCCCTGCCCCCTCCAATACAACCAAAAAACCCCAAACCCCAAATGACAAAAAACTCCCAGAAATGCAGAACCAGCGTGATTAATCTAAACTTCAGTATTTTGCTGGTTTCTTGCTCTGCCATGCACGTTTACCTGCAGTTGAACAACAGACTACTGTAACAGTACAGAGGTCTGTAAAAACAGGGCTTCATCCTGCTGCTTCCCATTGAACAGGAGCATACACACACTGTACTCTGCTGTTAAGTTGTGCGTAGCCCATCTTTATGTGTATCTCTCCTGACAGACCTTTATTGTGCACCTTGGGGTCAGCCACTGGATGCTGCTTTTTTTCAGATCGAGAAACTGATCCCTGTAGTCAGATTTAAAAGAACAGACTACTGCCCACTTCACACAGAGCAACTCCAGCCCTAAGGGAGGCCAACTTCTAGACCGTGATCTCCAAGCGAGGTTTCATTACTCCTCATTTCCTCCAGAAATCTAGCTGAATGACAACTAAACTGTTAAAAAATATTTTACCAACATTTTCCTTAAAGAATGTAGATTTACTGAAAATGAAATATTCTAAGGAAACGCAAACTTCTGGCTTGTTTCCTGCCTTGTTACCTGGTAAGTTCTCTGGTACTTCACAGCAGCTTTCTCAAGGAAAAATTTTTCCGAGTTTGCAGCCTCCAGGGACTCTGCTTCACTGTGCCACTGAAACAGGAGCCTGACAGCAATGAGTGCTGCTGAGAGATCTCACCTTCCTGGCACGAATACACCCTCAAAAGTTAACTTCTTCTGGGGAAATGGGGTATCTGGAGCTAACGTGGTAGATCCTACATGGGATTCTTGTTCTGAGGTTGAATCTCACTGTAGTGCATCCAGCTAGTAAACACGTGGTTGTAAAATAAGCTCCAAGGTTCAGAGACTTCAAATGTGGGGGTTACTTAACCTTCCCTCACCTGTGAAGCCAGAGAATCTCCCAGAACAGGAATAGCCAGCTGCTTCCCTTTTGTTTAAGAAAGGTGTGTGTATGTGTGTTTTTGTGTATCTTGCTCAGTGGGGTAGTACTTTTCTTCTAGGGAAGCTTTCTGGACAGTACAGATGTTAGTACTTGGAGTTAAATTTAGAGATCTTAGTGGTAACTGAAGTAGTTCTGGTATGAAACCCTGTATGTAAAGCAATGTTGTTTTTTTCAGGACATTGAAGAAATTTGCAAAGAAAATTATGCTTGGGGTTGCACTGTTATTTATGTATTTATGTGTGCAAAAAGCATATGCAGTAGGTTAATTTTGTTTTTTGCTGTTCGGTGTCTCCCATATGTTTATGCTGACCTTCATCTTGAAAGTAGCTGTTGTGGGCCTGAGAAATTGTGGGAGCACTCACAATTTTCAGTTGAATTGACAGATGTGGTATTAAAACAAGATTATTTTTTTTCTTTCTGAATATTCCAGTAAGCCACAAATAGTCTACAATAAGCAAGATTGTCTCTTTTTTTCTTTTTAATCCATGTAGGTAGGCATTCAGGCTAGTTTCATACATAATTAGAATTCCTACTAAATTTTGTTTTGTTGCAATCTTAAATAGGTTTTGTTCTTAAATTTTGCCTTTATGTGCAAAAATAAATGTAACCCTTCCTTGGGGCTTAGCCTGTTTCCCTATATTTGGTATTGCATAGAGTTTTTCATGGTCTGTAGGGAGTTAGCACTTGAAAATCCAGTGTTCTTGCTCTAGCAAAATTGCAGGATTGGGGGGGGGCGGTGAGGGTGAGTCCCTGTTTCCCACCCCACCCCCCCCCTCCAAAAAAAAAAGCCCAGCCCAAACCAAAACCAAACAACCAAAACAAAAAACACATAGCAAAATCTGTAGGAAGTATATGGCTCTTATTCTCTTATTCTCTGTATAATTGCCCCACTAGTTTTTCAGATATTTTCAGAGGGCTTTAATTATTTAAAATTTATATGACATTTTACAATTGCTGTTATTTTATACTCTGAAAAACTGGTTACTTTCATGTCTGAAATCACAGAGAAATCGTATGAACTAAATATTACATTCTTGCCATTGCTTTTATGCATAGCATGTTTAGCATCTAACTAAAATCCGAGCAGAAAGCTCATCTTGAAAGAGACTGCTTAATTAAAAATTAAACGATGAATTAAAACTTAAATTATGCAAAACTAATAAACTACGTTACCAAAACCAACAATTAATATGCTACAATATATGGAAAGAAAATGCAAATGTTTTTACTTTTGTTTCATATTTGCATTGCAGTCTGCTATTTTTGAATTCCTCATCTTGAAGTATTTGGCATATCTGAATTAAGAGATAAATCAGTGAATTTTAGGTTTGAGTTTTGCAAAACTCATCAGAGATTAAAACTTTGATAATGTAAAGGAATCTGTTATAAAGTGGGAGGAATGCAATTATTTTTCAATTAATGCAATATCACTTCTGTACATAAGATTCAAATCAGTGCATCGAATCACCTTGTGCAAATCAATAGATTCAAAATGGACTTGTTGACAAAAATTACAGTTTAACCTATTGCTCCAATTCCATAGTATAAAAGGCTTATTTTTTACTAAAATTGTCTTCAACTAATTGCAAATGCTGAGATTCTGCGTAGACTATTTATGTGTGCATACATTTAGAGACCAGACTAAGCACGCCTTTAAATTCTGTGTTTAGTTTAGCAATTTAAAGGAAATGTTCCCCAAGTCCCTGTATCAGGCACAGAAAAACATTTCCTTAGCAAATGTGGCAATGTGCACCTATACCTCTAAAAATACTACAATGGCTGAATACTAGATATGCTGTAAACTACTATATGCTTTACTGTAACACAAGCATAGGGAGACATTTCCAGTAGTATCTGCTGGTGTTTTTTGTAATTGTGTTCTTCAAGCTGAGTAAAGCTTAGGTGGCTGAAGGAAAGGAATTAGAGACTCCATCTGATTAAGCTAATTATGAAGCTTGAATCTAATACTTTACTATTGTTGTATACTGGAAGGTGGAACTACCTTTACATTTGAATTTCTTACATTTTAGTATTAAATGAAATAATACTAGGTTTTGATGTTTCATATCAAATATCTTCAGTACCTATCTGTATTTTTCTCTCAGGTCTTGTTAATTTAGCCTTTGTAGCTATATAAGTAGTTGTTTCTCTGGCACTATAATTTAAAAGTTTACATTAAAAATAAAATCAATACTGGGATAAAAGCATGAGGAGTACAGCTAAAATAATTTATAATAGCTCTATCGGTGATGGAAATCTAAGAAATGAATATTGTATATAATAAAGGCAATTAACTGAGCTTCTTATATTGCTCTTGGTATGGGGGATGGAAGGAAGAGATCGTGGAAGCAGTTACAACTCCAATTTTCTGGGTTGAGCTATGTTAGCCCTGGCATAAATTGCAGCAGCCTAGAGGTACATGTGCCATCTGAGGATTGCATGCTGCCCTGACATCCTTGTGAATGTGTTGGAGAGGTGTGGGGGAGAGAGAGCAAAGGCACTGGTGTCTGCTGGGGGTTTGTACTCACTGGGAGGTCTCAAATTTCCTCAATCATCCTCTCGCACGTCAAATACAGGCTTTGGCTGATTTGTACGACTTACAGTCCAGTGGAGACAGTTGTGGTAAGAAAACTGGCTTGGTATTTAACCTAAATGATTTTTCTCACTTCTGCATTTATCAGGTAAAAGTCCTCTCTTCAACAAAATGAAGTGTTTAATCTACTATCACAAAGAGTGAAACGTGAATAAAGATTGACTTGGATATAATCTTTCTAACTACTCTTGATGGACATCTTAAGATTCAGCTTAATTTAATTGAAATCTTAAACTCTGTCTTTTTGGGAAGCTCTTTTCTTTTATGTCCATGGTTAAGTGAGCAAGGCAATGACATGCTCCCTTAACAACTGTTCAGGAATCATTGGGCTGATTGACTAATGTTTCTGCCCTTTTTATGCACTTCTGATGTTCCATCATGGCTTTCTCCTTTCTGTGCATATAAGTGGATTTCTCTGAATGATAATAAGCCAGATGGTTAGGTGGTAGGCCAGGTATTTTGAAGGTAAGCATATTCTTTGTCATAAAGCCATGTTAGCCAGGAGCTCTGCACCACATTTCAAATCCTTCAGCAGTCTCCCCAGGAGGTGGCAGCTGTAGAAGCCTAATGGATATCATCACCTTCAACTGTCAGCTCCTTTTTTCTTGTCTGTCATGACTGTTTACTTCTGATCATACTAGCTGACATTTATGTGTCACAATAGAAAACCAAACCAGTGCAGGAGTAAAGGCGACACTGGGTTTGCGGTTACTTCTTGCATCACAACAGGCAGCTGGCAACTCATTAACACCATGTGGAGTGTCAAGCATATAGTACATTAAATAAAATTAATGCCTACAGGCGCTGCATATAAGGAGATGGCCAGAGCAGACAATGAAATCACATGAATGGTTGCAACAGGAATAGCAGAGACGAAAGAGTTAAAAAAAAAAGGGGGGGGGGGGGGGAAGATGAGTCTGTAGGCATGAGCATGTCAAGCCTTTGACTGTAATCCCTTGTCATTTTCATATTTAGCTGCTGAAGAAAGACACATGTTACAGGAGAGTTCTGCCTGGCTTTCAGTGACTTACTAGATTCGGTGTGCTTGATGGCAAAGGTAGCATTAAGATCCTCAAAGACCCACCTTTTCTTTAGCCATTATCCAACCATAAGTGTAAGCGCAGAAGAGTTAGATCCAGCTGCAGTGATCCAGGGAGAGGATGTTAGCTTGAGTACAGTCCTGATACTGATGAGTAGAAATGTGCTTTTCTTCCTAAACACCTAACATGACTTTATATAAAGCTATCTCTGAATCCTTTGCTCACATTCTCTGGAATGATCACTCTTTTGTACTAGAAGGCCTGCTTGGGCCATTTGCCATATACTTTGCTCTATTTGCAAATACTTTATCTTCTATATCATGTCAGTGGATTGTTTAGCTAAGCTGCTGTCCTAATTTTGGCAGGTAAAATAGCTTGAGGTATGTGTATGGTGAAACAGTTTGCTATAATATGATACATTTCATCTCAAATAATCTCAATTTTACAGATAGCATTATACACAGATAAAATATTTTTTTTAAAAAGCCAGTAATCAGTAATTTCAAATAAATTAATTTTTCTATAGCAGAATTTTAAAACATCAACTAACATTAGGATCTTTTTACTTAATGGGAGTTTTAGATAATATTTGGATTTATCTACTGAAATATTTTGGATAGATGGGCCCCAATTGTTCTATAGAATACTAAAATACTACCATGCATTCCAGGAAGCATAGCAAATGGTGTCTAATGGAAGCGACAAGTAGATTTTAGTACGCAAAACTTCATCACTATTCCAAAATTTTATTACTCACTGTACATCATAAACAACTGAATTTGCCTTTAATTTAAACAGGCATACCCTGTTGACTGCAGATAAGATGTCTCTTTGGGCACTGTGGTTGCAGTGCTGTGACTGCTAGGAGTCCATGTTAGGTCATGCAAGTTCAACAGGCAAGAATTTACACAGCACATCAGTCTTCTATGCCATTAAATTGATGGAAGCATGTTTAAAGAGAGAAAGAACAAAAAAAAAAAATTGTTACTTTAACAAGCTGCTTCACAATTTCCCATAGGAAACGGGGAAAAAAAATTAAAATCTATTCATTGTCGTAATTAAATTGTTACCAAAAAATTAATTGTGGACCTGTGTATTGTCTCATTAACCAAAAGAAAAGGAAAAGAAAAAAGAAAAAGTACCTGCTTTGATTTCATCTTTTGGCAGTTTGTTTTATGCATTTATTGTTTGTTAATTAGAGTTCCTATGTATTTGCCCTTCTTGCCTGATTGCCTTTGCCTTTTATAGCTTACAGCGAGCTTTTCTTGCCTTTGCATTTGAGATGAGCTGAGATAGCCACCTACAGTGATTGCGTCAGTTCCCTTCATAATTTTTATTAATCCTCACTGAAGACTTTTTCCTCCTTAAGAAAACAGAGTTCTGCCCTATTTAATTTTTTTTTTTTTTTTATGTTCTTATGGTTGTCTGCCATTCTGGATGGTTTCTTATATCTATTCTCTACTTTCTTAAGGTGTCTGGGATGCTATTTCAAGTGTGTGGCCCTGCTAGAGCGGTGCATACTGCTAGAATAATGTTTGCTGACTTATGTGCGATGAAAAGGTCAGGTTTTCAAAGGCTGCAGGGTGGTTATGTTGACCCAACTGTTGTTGTGAGCTGACCAGTTTGCTGACAGTGGAGTAGTGACATGCAGGTGGCATAGGGACATTGCTGCCTTTCTGGTGGGCCATCGAATTTGGGAGATCTGACAATGATGATAACTACTGTTTCATTTTTCTTAGTACACTGTCAGAGAACTGAAGACCATCGACCAGTGTGTAATGAAGTGAAACAAGTGGATCTTGTAGTTAAAACTTGTTAAAAATTCCTGACATAAAACTTTTAAACATTACCTCTTACAGCTATACAGAATAAGCAGCTACGTTCCAATTTGGTAATGAAACTACTGAGGTGTTTTAGTTTTCGAATTCATTGACACATAATGAGAGAAAAAAGTAACTGTGCATAAACGTTTGTTTACCTATGAGAACTATGTAAGAATTAAAAGGCACAAAAAAAATTTCTTAATATTAGATCAGACTACTTAGTGTTGCTCTATTTAGTAACAGATCAAAGGGTACCTTTAAGCAGTTTGTGAGCATTTTTGTTCAAAATTTTATTGCATTGTACATGGACAATATTCTTTCATTCTGAGATAACAAAGAAAGGAGGAGACTCTCTTGCACCAAACAAATAAAAATCCTGTACACGCATCTGAAAAGGAGAATGTAAGATTGTTACGTATGTATTTTCATTCCTATGGACAGAATTCCCAAGGAGCTGGTATAGGTGGTCTGTCCATGACCTTTCTGTTTGCCGTTTCTTGGAGGAACATACTGTAGTTGCCACCTTCCCCTTGGACATGCTGAGTGGTGCAGACCCTGCTCTGTTGTGACTCCTACCAGTTAGCTGGCACAGGAGGCAGCAGCTGATGTCTCCTGCTGTAGGGAGCAGTATGATACTCGGCTGCTGGTCACCACAGGACCTTCACTCTTCCTTTGCCTCACACCATTTCTAAAGGATGGTGTTACGGGCGGTTTAGGTTCAAGGTGGTGGCCTCCACCTGAACGTGGTCCATGGACTCGCTGTCTCTGTCTGCTGGCCAGCCCTGGGGCAGGCAGGTGGGAGCTGAGAGCTGCTGTCCCCACTGGGGCGCAGCCAGGGCCGTGGCTCCCCTGCCACTGCCCAGCCCTGCCCGGGGCACCCTCGGTGGCCGCTCTGCTGGGACCTGGCCGGCACCTGAGGGGAGAGGGTGCCGCCTCCTGCAGGCCCGCTGGCACGGCCTCACCCGGCCTCACCGTCAGCCTTTGGGTCTGCGGTGCCAATGATTTTCCACGGTCTTGCACTGGCAGTCTTCTGACAGAGGTGTATATTTAGGTGAGAATCCCCCAAAGGCTGCTGACAGGGATGGGGGCTATTCATAGCCAGCTCTGCCCTCCAAAGCAGCGTGCTGCGCCTGGCAGCCATTGCGTGAAGGGACACACGAGGCACAGAGGGGCTGCTGCTGGGTGAAGGCGTGATCCCTGCAGGAGCAGCGCTTGGTTGGTATTTGGTGCGTGTTGGCCCTAGGGGTCTGGAAAGGAGGGCTGTGTTTGCAGCCGTGGGTCACCCCCTGTCCCTTGTGGGTCAGGGATCCCCCGGGATGGCGCTTGATGGACAGGGCAGGGTGTGAGGAGGTGCAAGGGCTCTGCCTGTCCCCCAGCACATGGCCGCCTCGCATGGGCCGCCCTTCCTGACCTCAGGCTTGGCAAAGCCATGAGTGTCCAGCGGTCACGCAAACATAACCAATTTGGAAGTAAATTTAGAATAGGTGTGTCTAATTTCAGTAGGAAAGTTACAGATATCTCGGGAGTGGACTCAGAAGCCAATAATACTTGTAAGGTGATTTCCCCTCCTCTTGGAAGGGCTCTCCTTATGCCTCGAGAGGCAGCGCTTTCTGCTTGCCTAGGAGGGACCATCCTCCCTAACAGCCCATATCCAGGCCGAGCGCTACAGCCTGCTTTCTCTCGGTGGTAGCTCTGTAGCATGGGGAGGTTGACTAGGGAGCAGTATTGACAGTGAAAGCATCTCATAACGTGAGGAAGGTAATTCGCCCACCCCAATATTTCTCTTCATGAAAGCTGAATATTTCACAAGATAAATATGCTTGCTGGCTTGTTTGGGGTTTTTTTTTGGTAGGCATATAGTATTTACTGCATTATTGTCCTATTTTTGTGTTACTGTAGGGAAGATAATCTCATTTTAAATTTTCTTTTGCTTATAAAACTTTGTTAAAAATGACTCTAACTTAATTCAGATTTTTCTTATACTGCTGTCTCTGCTCCAGTTTGTCTGCAGAAGGACCACCGCAGTTTAGTTTCTCTTTCTGTGTTCTGGTTGTCCATATAATCTTACAAGACTAATTATTTGTAGTGATATTTTAATGGTAAGTTGCTTGAAAAATGAACCAATGCTGAACTTCTCATAGCTAGTTGTTTCATTAATTTGTATAACAAATCAATTTATAAACTGTTTATTTAAATGCAGACGAAGATAAACAATGAGTACAGATACACATAAATAGAAAAAGTTTGAAGACTCGTTTAGTTAATGTGTGTTTCCATCCCTGCAGTCCATTGAATAAAAATGTAAATCAGCGTAACTAAATTCTACTGCTAAATGCAGGTTTTTTGTCTTTTTTTTTTTTTTTCTTGCAGTAAGCACTGAAAGCGTGAAGGTGTAAGTTTTAAGTAGATTTTTGTTCTAAAAAGAAATACTGTCTGTTCTGAGGAATACTTTTATTAAGCTAACTGTTGTATCCTTGACAATAAGCATGTACATTTTAAAGCTGTTTTGAAATAGAGCCTTTTGTAATTTAGTAACGAACAGCACTGTAGGGTGTTACATACTGACTTGATTCTATTTTAGGAAATGGGAGCTAACCATGTTAGGTATTTCAAAGCACACAGTATTCTTTGGCGTTGCATAATATAAACCAGCATCAGTAGTTTTCTGAATGCCCGAATCTGTCCTTTTGAAGGCGTTTGCTATTTATTTCAAAATAAAAGAGTTACTGCAGAGGCACCTGGGCTTGCGAGGAAGAAAAGGGATGCTGACACCTGGCAGATAGTTTCCTGGCGACATAACAGGGTCTAAAATATTGAGGTGGACAGTGCTTCTTTAAGGTAACGTGTACTCCATGCTGTGCCACATGCTTTAAAGCTATGCCTGACTTTTGCCCGCGACAGCTATTGTGCTGTAAGCTATCGGAGACGTGTGTCGCTTCAGGTGTGCTCCCAAAGCCTGTAAAGAATCAAAGCATCTTGGCTGGTCGGCAGTCTGCCCAATGACCTTTTTCTTGTGTAGCTCGATGATGATTTGTGAAGGGGAGAGCTGGTTACAGTCAGGACTGGGGGGACCTGCTGTAGCGTGACGGCAGGTTCAAATCAAACCCAATAGTTGCTTCTTGTACTTTCTTTCCATGTCCTGCCAGCTTGCTGTATGGCTGCCACAATGGTAACCCTGTGAGTGGCTTGATTGGTGAGGATTTACATGTGTGCTAATTAGAGTGGAATAAATGATTGGCTGTTTGCTGCATCGCCATAAAGGGTGCCCAGATGTACACACTACGTGAACATAATGTGCACGGGCATGGCGCATCAAAGTTTGTCAGCTGCATTACCTCAGCAGGCTTAGGGCCTGTCGGAGAGCATTTGCTGATAATTGTCCCCTATGATTTAGTGTCTGACTTGGTGAAAGTGAAGGACCTCAAAGTACTGCCTTGGCAAGGGAATTTCTGATTGTTTAACAAAAGTAATAAATGAGCTAAAATCTGTCAAACGAGAGGAAAAAAATAAGTTTAGGGCTATAAGCAAGCAGTCTTAACCAAAGAATTCTGTGTGCTCAGAAATAGTTCTGAACATAACACTAACTAAGCATCAAATTAGCTGCTGCAATTAACAATAGACACTGAACAGAATGTTTAATTATGCTTAATTTGTTGTGATATAGCACAAGTTTTCAGTTATGAAAATCCCCCTGATGCCAAAGTATCCCCTGTATAGCTAAAATGCACAAAACTTTGCATACTTGATAATTAACAAAGCAAATAAAGAACATTGATTTTAATTTTAAAAATCTGCTTTAGATGGAGGGAAGATAAATTTACACTTAGAAATGATCATTCTTCTCAATCTCTCTTAAAAAAAATAAGTCTGGGCTATATCTTCTTTCGTGAAAATACATAATTAAGACAAAATCCCACACGTATCATCTTTATGTACAAAAATCGGTAATATCTGATTACTTTGACAAGTAATTTTGTACTTACATGTTCACAATATTGATAATGTATTAATGTACAATGATTAAATGGTTAAGCTGCCATATTAAAAGTTATGAGCGGGAACATTTATCCAGCATAGCTAAGCAGGAACAAAGACTGTCCTTTTACTGATGGCATTATTCAATCTCTGAACTGCTCAAAGATGTTAGCGTTACAGCATTGATTCTGAGCTCTGATACTGTGCCTCAGTCGAATGACCCAATAGAGTTAAGTGATAAGGTTAAGTTTATTACTGTATCTGTGCTATACAGCTTCCACATGATTACTGCTGAGAAAGATAGTGATTCTTCTTGCTTTAATTAAGCAAAAGAGAATGAAAAGATATAATTGGTTTTTATAATAATCCTGCCTTATATCACTATCAACAAGCATCATGTGTTTTTTCTACAACTTCGTTGCATGAATTCCTAGCAGCAAAATTTAAACAGAATGTATAAGTAAATTATTTAAATCCCTTTCCTAAAACACAGTGTCAGCTAAAGAATTAAATAGTTAATAGCTGTACTAATACTTTTGTAGCACCAAAGGGCCTGTGACAGTAAATTGTGTACCCGCTATGAAAAATCCATATTTGACAGTTAAAGAGCATCTGCTAATTTTTTTTATATTTATATTGCATAATAAAAAGCATATATTTTAACAAATGCTTTAATTTTGTTTCTAATCATATTTTGAACTGCAGTATAGTGGCTTTAATATTGTTCAGTGGACAAGTGCTTTAACAGTTTTTTATTTAAAATTTGCGCATGGGTTGTCAAAAATAGTTGACTTTGATTTGAAGGTGAAAGGTATTTGGAAAGGGTTTGGAAAAAAGCACGAGAAATCTCTCTTTAAGATAATACTCTCCCCCCCTCCCCCCAGTCATGCAAATAATAAAATGTATGTATATCATGAGGTATGCAAAAGCAGTTTAACATGGAAAATAATGAATACAGATAAAAGCTGACAGTGAAAGAGGGGAAGAGATAGTAGGTAGGTTTTAGTCCTTCATGTGTTAAGCCCTGACTCTGAACTGTTCTGCATAGGTAATCCTATGTCTCTGTATTGAGCTCTGCTAACTCTCACTGATTTACAAAGGTCTGTCCACCCAGGCGAGATTATTTTGCCATATCTTTGCTTATGTAAATAACCTCACGCAACTGCTTCAGGTTCTTGCCATTTTCCTAAATACTACCTTTCCAGCAGAAAGAGAATACGTGTTGCCTTTCATTGTTGTTGGATTATACAGGTGCTAAGCTGTTGGTGGTTAGTGCATGAATGGATTTACTCCAGACTTCTGTTTTCTTGTTTTGTTGTTTGGGTTTTTTTTTAATATAATTACAATATCTCAAGTTGATTGTGACAGGAATTCTGATAAAGTTTTAGATTAAAAATAGCTGAGTGCCTCTTTGGTTTTGTGTTTGGTTTTATTATTTTTTTTACTTGTGGGAAAGGAAACCTTATTCCTTGTCTTTTAAATAAGCATGACTTTAAAAAACTGTTGAACAAAAAAAAAATTTGGAAAAAGAAGTTCCATGCTGCACATATAAATTTTCAGGAAAGTAATTGGTAGTCCAGGGCAAGTTGTATGTTCTTTACTAAGTACTTTGATTATATTTTAATTTATATTCTTTTATTCACAATAGTAACATTTTATCTCCTTAGCAGTGATTTATTTGCAAATAGGATGCATTGAGATTGAAACTGTGGTGCTGGAGATTTTAAAAGCTGTTTGGTTCTCTGTCTGCCTGTGGACAACTTTCCCCTATTTTGTAGCTGCGCAGTATTCTTTGGGTAGCATTTCATTTCTATAGAAGACTTGTATGCAGTGGTAAGCAGTTCAAAGCATATGTTTTTTCCCCTCTGTAATTCTAATTTCTTCTTCCTGACAAAAACACCTCCTTGGAGCGATAAAGACTTAGTATCCTATTAGTAAGAATAAAAAGAACTGCATCCAGTGTTTGTGGTATCCTTTTTTGATAGCAAGTGTATTTAGAAGTTCGTTGTGTGTGTATGAAAACACTGTGAAACTGCTGTTGCAGAACCTGTATATGAATAGAGACAATCTCCTGCATAGGGATCTGCAGCTGCCACACAAGGAGATCGAATGGAGAATGATGGAGAGGTGTCCCCAGTTATCAAATTGTAACATTTGTAAATTATTTCAGAATAGTTAAGGTTCTTGTTTGGAAGAAAAGCACTAGGACTTGGACACGAGTATGAAGTTATATGCAACCTATTTTAAGAAATCAGTGTGATTTTTTTTTGTCTCTGGTTGGCTCCATGAATCTGAAAATCTTAGTCAAAGGATTTCTTTGTTTTTTCCATTTTTTTCCATTTTTTTCATTCCATGAAACATAATTCAGTTTCTTCCATTACCTGTCTACTGGTCCCTGCTCTTTCATTCTCAGAAGAGAAAACTGAGGTAACTAATCACCGTTAATTTAGGAGATATACTAAAGGGTGTGCTAACAAAGGATGTATTTGGCTTAATGCTGTTAAGGATTGGATGGGTTGGCAGGGAAGACTCTGAAAAGTTGGGATTTTTTTGGCTTGGAGGTCACTGTATTCACTTGTTCAGTGGGTGAACTGAGGATTTCCAGCTCTTTGGCTGTCAAGCTGATATCTTTTGTCAGCTGTAGTCAATTTTTAAAAGGTTCTTGACATTTATTGCAAATGGATGCAATGACACTTAGAACATTTTCCTCTTTCTTTTGTCTTAATAAATATATTCTTCATCTGGAAAGCAGAGTCTCTTCTTCTTACCTGAGTGTTATAGTTTGTATTGGTGATGGGAAAGTAAAGCAATTGTGCAGAAAATGAAAAGGCATTTTATGAGAAAAAATGCTCTGGAAAGTTCTGAGTTTTCCATGTACAGGAAATACTTTGAAATTCAAAGAACCACACAACTTCAACTTTTGAGTTCTTAGTAGGTCTTTCTTCACATGGCATAAGCATGGATACAGAAAACAGACATTACATGTTTCATAATGATACCTGCCCTCATGCTGTTTGATTGCACAGACAATTTGACAGTGATGAACATTGCTCGTGCTTAATTCTTTTTAAAAACATTTATAACATTTAATGTCTCACAGGAAGATAAATGAACAGGGGATGATTTAGGTCTGCATAACAACTGAGCAACAGTGTCTCCTCAGTAATTTCACATGTAGGGTGACACAGCAGAGCTAACAGCTATGAGTATGCACAGCCCATATAACATTTCTTTCCTGGTAGACCTATGATGGGTTAGCATTGTGTAGTAACAACAATATTCTCTAGTTACGTGCTTCTTAATGTAGCAAGATGTTTACATATTTCAGCTGAGGTGGTGCTTATTTCATTAAGTCACATTGAGGAAAAGCAGCTTGAAAAGTTGCTTTCATATGTCAAAGTAATGATAAAATGAGTTTGAGGCCTTTATGATCAAGAACATTTTCTGCCTCTTTTTAATGATATAGAATAGTAATGACCTGCAGTTTCATTTATTCTTGGAAAAAGTATAATTGCAAAAATTAACTTGTCATACACCACAGCTCAGCAAAGTTACTTTCCTATAAGTCTGTGGTCACAGTATGTTTTTTTGCAATTCAGCATCTGGCTCTGTGGGGTACTGATGGCTTCTATGAAGTAAAGTACCAGGGTGAGCAATTAAATGTAAAATGACAGCATAAAATATGATCATTACGGTTATACAAAAGACACATTTATGAATTTTGCAGATAACTGTCATTTTTTCTACTCATATTTGCTCTTTCTTTGTTATCTTAATATTTCTTGTGCAATTCATTTTTTTTCTTCTAAAAAGTGAACAATGCCTTTTTAATTATCCTGACACTTGTTTGTGTCTTTCTTATTTGTCAGATTTGAAGGCTAATGATACCTCTTTTACTTTGTTCTGACACTGTACTTTCAACTTTATTTCAAAATCAAGGATTATTTTTTTAAATTAACACAAAGGTTGCATGATGAGGCTAGAATTTCTTATGGAAATCAGTTTGTATTGTGTTGATCAGATAATGTGCTACACCTGAAAGAAAGATTATCTGTGTTTAATTCTCAGGGGCTACTAGACAATGTTTTGAAGTGTGCTTTTTGAATTTAGCTCATGTTTTGTCATTGAAGAGAGAAGATTGGTCTTGATAGAAGTTATTTTAACCATATTAGGTATCAAAAATACTATATAGATCTTCCTGTGTGTGTTTTCTTTGCAAATACATGTTTCCATGCTAGAATAATAATCTTGTTCTTTCTGTAGTTGTTTATATTTTTGCTGTCTTGGGTGGGAGGGTGTATGTTCTACATGCAATATATGTATAGCTATACATATATATGTCATTGCATAGGAGTCTGAAAAGAATTGTACTTAACAGTATCAATTGGATCTATTGAAAGAAAGAAGGGAAAAAACCAAAAATAAAGGAAGAAGGACCACAAAATCGTAACATTCCAGAAAATCCTAGTAATGCAAATAAACCCATAATGTTCCTGTTCTGATGCTCTCACTTCTTCAAAAGGGACAGTGGTAGGAAAGCTCTGTCCACTTCTTTCCTGGAGCAGTCCTAACGTGCTTCCAAAAGAAGATGGCAGTTGTCAGGATTGCTGAGCAACACCTTTGGAAAGATGCCTGACCATGTATTTAACAAACAAAACAAAAACCACTACTAATGATTAACCACTTGTATTTGTTGTCTTTAGAAAGCTAGGTGCTCTTTACTTCCTTTTCCCTAGTAGCAGCTTGTATTAAATGTATGTGATGCCCTGGAGAGCACATGCCTTGTAAAATTATCAAATGCTGTTTAAACATCTAAATGGGGGAGGCAATGTTTATCTTGGAAGACCCTCTGTCTCCTCAGCTGCCTTTGACAGGAACTATTAACGGAGATCCCTGGTGTTTGGGAGCGGGGGGTGGTGGGGTTTGGGGTGGGGGCAGCTGGGCTGTGGGTCAGGCCTTCACCTGGGGAAGGTCCCTTCACCACCACAGGTCAGGGGGAAGCAGAATCCCATTATGTTTGGTGGGTAATGTGAGATGCTTTAAGCAGCCCTCCCCTCAATTAAATTGATGGCACAGTAACCTGGCATTGATTCCCTGGTGATAAGGGAGATGACCCCACTTAAGACTGTGGAGAAAAAATGATAGGAGAAGAGAGTATAGTTCTCAGTCAGCATTATGTGTATAAATGGATGGTACACAGAATTTAAAGGGCTAGGTAACTCAGACTGGAAATACTTGCTTCACCAACACCTTCCCTGTTACAAAAACTCTTCAAAGTTGACTGGCTTTTAAGGAGCAATTGGAGATTGAAATTGAAGAATCTTGGAGCGCTTCTATTTAGAGCACCTATTGTGTAATCTCTATAGTCCCGTAGTGTAGAGAAAGGTTTATGATAAAAGAATTTGAAATTAAAAGGGATAATATCTGTGGCAGACAGTCTCAAGGGGATTCAGTACCTCTCAAGCAAATATGACTCCAATACAAGCTCCTCAACTGAGAAAGTTATTAGGTACAAATAAGAGGTAATTTTTTACACTTTATGTCTTTGGGAATATGAAATAAAAACAGATGAAGAGTCAGAATTAATTAAGAGAAAGAGAGGAAGAAGAGCTAGCTATCTTATCATAGTTTAAAATCTTAAATGCCACAGAAACCTAAGAGTGTTGTGGCACAAACTGTGCTGTCAGGAAGAGATGGGATCACTGTAGCCAGGTAACCCTCATAGGTTTGGAAAACTTGGTTTTAATGTGCAAACCTCTTCTTTCCAGGGTGGGTTTAGGTACTCAAGGTAGATTACAAGTCCTGAGCATAACTTGTTGCCCCCAAAGGAACAAAAAAGGTGCTGGAAGAAGTCTTTAGTGTAAATTACACAAGTTCAGCACTATGTACCTTTTTCATTCATGTCTTTTAGTCTGTGTTCATGTTGTGCAATATAGTGCTGTGTGGAGAAAACTCAGCTAGCTCGGTTTCTTAATGCTCCACCATGCCTAATATACCTGGATTCTCCATACAGCTAATTTCACTATTACAATACCTTTATAATGTACTTACACTGCTTCCAGCAATGAACCTTGCTCTGGATTTGTAAATTGACTGAATGCAAAACACTGCATTATGGCATGCAGACCAACCCAGAATTGGTTAAGTGTTTTGTGTTCTAATGACCACAACATTTACTGCCACCCAATATATGTGCTGTTCATAATTATTAATATGAGGATGTATTTAAAAGGTGGAATTCTTAGCTAAGCATCATACAACCACGTAATAGCTGCTTTAATGTTAGGGTGAGGTCTGATAAACCCATGGAGGAAGCAGCTGCTGGAAGAAAATTGGTCCCCAGCTCCCTATGTATTGGTTAGCTGTTGTATAAAGTGCTGCTTAGAGTGATTGCTGTTTGAAAAGTAATTGTTTGTCCGTAGTCATATAGAGCAACAACTGATAGGAATCCCCAGAGAAAAACCTGTAAAAAGGGACAAAAAAGTTTTCCTGTAGTGGAATGACCAGATTTTTTGCTCATCTGAACTTGAGCAATACTAGTCTTTTACTGCTTTCTTGTTCTTCACTATCATAGCTTTTATTACGAAAAATAGTTAGCTTTTATGGTGCCTCAGAAGTATTAACCAAGTGTAACTGATACAGGGATGTCTACAGAAGTGCCTTTAGCACAGTAGATTTGAAAGGTGAGCACTTGCCTGTTCATCTCTGAGGTGTTAATTCAGATGCTCAGTGATGATGGTTTAAATGTCAATATTGTTCACTACTCTGTTATTCATGGGCAGGAAGGAGAGAGAAAACACTCTTTGGCAGAATTAGCTGAACTGACATCTCTTTTTGGTTCCACAAAAATTAGCAGTTGGAAGATAGTGCTGTCTCCTATATTTTCATTCTGCATTCCAGGAAGAGCGAAGCATAAGCAAACTTGCAAGGTCCATCACAGCCTATGTGATTTTGTGACAAGCATCATCTGTTAACAGCAGCATTATCTACTCAGAGCAATACTTTATGTAGGTGACTTGCAAAACAAGCTCTGCCGATCTAGTGGGTTTGCAAAGAGACTTTTGAGAAAGTAACTTTTCTGTCCTCCCGTTTCAACATGGGTACAATTCCTAAAAAGATGAAACAAAAAAAGAATACATTTAGAATACATATTTTATTTCATACTGACTTTATGTCCATGAAATCAAGTATGGGTCTGGCTAAACACATACTCACTTCGTTCTCTTGCCTAGGAACTTATCTTCTTAAAGAGTGCACGTAGTTGAGTAGGTGTAATGGGCTTCATCATTCAACTTTCAAAGTACAAAAATATTTGTATCATTTTACAGAAGTTAAATGTTTACTAGAAGTCTTTTACTTTTCATTCCCTGTTTCCAAAAACTTCGCTGCCCTAGAGAAAATATGCATTAAAGAGCAGCTGCCTCTGCATCTCTTGCACAAATGAAAATGGCATAATTCCAAGGTTTTCAGTGTTGTATATAAAAGGAAAATCACTGTACTGCATACAGAATATATCAGCTTAGGAGAATGTGACCATAATGAGGAAAGAAAATCAAAGAAGACACAAAGTTCAAAGAGTGAAAACCAGGTGCTAAATAGTGCTGTTAGATATCTTGCATTTTTTCATCTGCCACATTGCCTACAAGCTACCTGAAATGTGGAGATCTGAAAGAATGTTAATACTTGAAATGTTTTGTTTTGTTAGTATTAATATAAGTAAATAGAAGAAAGGAAGATGTGATGGTGTTTATAAAGCTTTCAATTAAGTTAAAAAACATGCCATGAAGTTTACTATTCCAGTATAAAAATAGTCCTGCCTTTGGGTTTTGGGTAAGGTGTCCCAGTCTTGAATTATTTAATTGCCAGCATGGCAGTGACCCTGTTCACTTTGGTGATTTGAGGCTTTACCTCTTTTTACAATATTCACTACCAGTGAAGAGGAGTGTAAGACTAAGCTGTTTTATTTTCCATTTGATTAATAAGGGAAAAATAAATACTGCTTATGATTATGGAATATACCTGTGTTTAAGATCTCTGTTCAGTGTTAAAACAGATTTTTAAAGGAATTTTCAGCTTGCAGGATTACCTAGATAGGTTAAAAATTATTGGTAACACAGTCTTCTGGCCTCCAGTAAGCAAGGTACTTTTGTCTCAAATATGTCTACATTTGTGCTTATTATGAATGTTCTTCTGTCACTGACTAAAGCTAAGTGAACGGATTAATGATAACAGCATATGCTTTTGTCATGTAGAATGTAGATATGAGTAAGGGAAGACTTGTGTAAGTTTACTAAATGAGGTCAGCTCTAACAAAGGTGACTGGGAAGGTGTAAGCTCCTAACAGTTGTATTGGCTCAACTGGTGTTTTGTTTATATCTTAGTGTTATCAATTATGTTTTGTTTGCTGTGGTTGCACCTGCATTATAGAAAGAATTCTCAAAGACAGAAGGCACAGCCTCTGCCACAAGGAGTTTGCATTTAACAGATGCAGAAATTAGGTTCCAAGATTAACCTGTGCCCCTGTAACAGGTTAAAACCCTTTACAAATTAGTGTTCTGGACCACTGCCAAAGCACACTAGTGATTGGCTCTTGTGTACCTAAGCTCCAATAGCTAAGAATGGTGGACAACCCCTGTTTTATTGGAGATATTAATTTAATGTACTGCTCACGCATAACTAATTCCAGTTATTGCCAAAGAGGAAGAAGTGTTGCAAATGTAGCCTAACTTTTCAGCCACACCACTTTTTAATGAAGAAAGTCTATAAATGAATTATGATGATGGAGGATAGTGCAACATGCCAACTGTCTTGTCCGTTTCGCATGTGATAGTGGTGTCTGGTACAGCAGTGTTTCATTAAGAAGGACAGCCTTGTGCTCTGATACTACTTTTAGAATGCAGGCTAAGGGGGTCCACTCATTGATGAAGCGCTAAGGGTAATTCCATCTTAACATTCAGTGTAGTGGGGGTATGAAGGTTTACAAGGCTTCACATGAAATTGAGAACCAATTCTGGGTAAATCCAGTGCATTACTGGATTGGATGTTTTCATTTCTTTGCCTCACAAATGTAGGAAATAAAAATATTAAACTAGAATGACATGGCAATGCATGGAATGCAATGGAATATACGTACAGAAGTGTTTGGAGGCCTTGAAATCAAAGATTATTGTTCTGGTTGCTTTGACAAATACACAGCTGAGCAAGTTCCTGCCTCACAGAATTTATGTTCTGAGAAAGACTGGAATATAGTAGACTCTGAATTTTTAGATTGTAGTCTGGTAGCTGTAGAAATTGTTCCCTTCTTTTTGATAGGTGTTGCCACTACATATTATCTAGTATGTATATGTGTTGTGGTAAAGAGTGTGTGTTACAGTTAAGCATACCTGGCTTGCCTTTTTTTAAATGCCTGGACACTTTCTATTAAAAGATTCTTTTTTCACTTTATTTAATTTGGAATTAAATTTTCTGGGTTTTGATACCTGCCTTAAGACTGTGTAAAACAGATACCACATTTCAGTTTACTTTTGAATATTTGCAAGCTAAAATAATTGGATTCCTCATTAAAACTGAAAATAAGTTTGAAACATATGGGAAGTTTTTTAGCTATAGGGGAAGATGCGTATGGGAAGTACAGTGGGTTGTGATTCCAAAGGCAGTCTTACTTTTGTAGCTTCCTAGGCAGTAGGTGATTGACCTCACAACCTTAATAATGTCATTTAATGCCCTTTTTGTTTTATAATTGCACTGTATGTGTGTAATATGGTGTTACAGAATAATAGGTTCTAATGCCAAATAGTCACTTTTTGTGAGTATTCTCCATAGTCGGTTTTTTTGGCACAGTCAATAATTCTGTTGTAACAGGTGATGTATAATGTAAAAAATGTTCAGCTGAAGGCCTTGCAGAGACAATATATGCCTTTAGTAAAAAGGCTTAGTACACTGGGGTGATGGGGTTGTGACACCATAGCACTGGATCTTTGGGATGGAAATGTAGGCTGCTGCTGGTATAATAAGGAATGTGGTAGTGCTGTTATGGTTGGTGAGACTGTAAAGGCCAGACAGTGAGTGGTCCAGTACAGAAAATAAGGGTGTTTTTTTTCTTCTATAGGATATGTCATAATCCTCAGCTATGCTTTGCATTTCAAGTTTATTTTCTTTTTTCATGGTCTCATGTTGTAGCAAGACATTTGAGTTGCATGCACTGTGGTGGTAAGTGGTCTTAGGGGCAGGAGGTATTTAGATTCAACAGTGGGTTTAACTTCAGGCCAGCAAGGTAAAACCCATGCTAAAAGGAAGGAGGGAGCTTGTTAGGCACACAGGAATGGGAACAACCACCGAGTTACAATTAAACGGCTGTTGGCTTGTTTAAGGATGGAGGCATCTGTCAACCAGTCTTCTATTTGAAAGCCCTGAGAAATCATACAAAATAAACTGTCCCTTGTTAACTTGATTTGTGCTCTTTCTGTGAAAGATGTGTTTTCCTTGTTTGCATGAGGCAGAATGATCTGATTCCTCTATGCATAACTCAAATATTGTAAAATTACATATCTTATTTAGGATAAAATAAACCTTTTCCAATTAATAAACCTGAGAATAGGTCAACTTCAAAGACAGCAACATAAACCACCCACAAGTGGCCATTAAATATTTATGGACCAAGCATTAGTTAGAATTATCAATGGATATTGTAGATTTGAAAAGCTGTATCCCCATGAATAAACAATGGTATTAAGCTTTTGTAACTTCTTTGTAATTAAGGATACTTCTACACTAGACTTCTGTCACTTTCTGCATATTGTTTGTTGAAAATGGCAGGTGTTAAGAATATCGGAGCTGCAGAGTGTGGTCTGGCCGGTAGGGTACTGCCCACGTAGGAGTATTATAAAAACAAGGAAAACCAGGCTAATGTCTTTTAGATGAGAGAAAAGAAATGAGTAGTAGGAATGAACACCCATAGGAGGGAAGAACCTGGCTCCAACTAAAACATCAGGCATTTTTGTTGTGTCTTTGGATTCTTCGGACCTTAAATCTTTGGATTTCAGTTTGGAGACAGGTTTTGGGCATTGTCTTCCTTTTAAGGGTATTATTTGTAGTGTAACTAATGACCTAGAACCTCATAAAAAGCAGTCATTGGATGAAAATAGTATAAAGCAAAACCTGCGTCTTCTAAAGCAGGGACCTGTTATGACCACGGTCTTTAAAGGGCTGTGAAACTAAAGCTGATCTGAGCTTGTGCAGTTGCCAAAACTTGTTGCTATCCTAGCAACAAAGTTGCTTCCCTGGCCTTTCCTTGTCAAACGTGGTTTAGAAAGCTGTGAGGTAAGCTGGAGGAGTACAGCATTAGTTTTTAGGCTAAAAGGAAATTAGCCTCTACTTAGATCAGGGAGCTAATCCTCGTGACTGGCTAAGTGGGCAGCTATGGGAGTACAGGGAAGGCAGCGAGCATCTGGGGAGGGGGCAGCACAGCACCCAAGCACCTTGCGAAATGGCCAGGCTTACTGCAGGTGCTGCCTTTGGGAGCTCATGTTCCTGATCTGAGAATATGGTTGTACTAGCAGCAGCGCTGAGAAACAGTTGGGTTGGTTTCAGACTAGTGCCAACAACCAGAATAAGACTCGTGTATGCTTTGTAACGTTCTGTCTTCAAAATACTGGTGCTTCATGAGCAGTAACTGTAGGTTTCTCCTGCCTGGTATAAAGCGCCATTCTGTAATGAATAATAAGGCATGCCTGGGTTTTAGGAAGCAGGGCATGTATGTATTTCTAAGTATTTTCACCATTTTCTCTATGTAATAGCTCCACTAGTTCGAACATTGTGCAGTGTGCCTGTGCATGTGTGTGTTTATATTATAAATCAATATTAAAATGGCCAAATTTCCAGTCTCTTTTACAAACTAAGCAGTTTAACAAAGGAATTACCCACAACCTATTCTGATGTTTAGAAATGCTCATTTTTTTCTCTATTTGAAAAGGAGAAATAGTTGCTATATTGTCTACTACATCTCCTGAAAAGCCCAGAAGCTTTAGAAAGCGGTGGCTTCATTTTCATGTTTTATCCAGCTCATACCTGGTTTCTGAGTCACAGCAAACTTAGCACTTCCATTTTAGACTGTGATGTGTGTTCATTCTTTTTCATGGTTACACTCTGTTTTTCATGTCCTGCTAACAGCTCCCCCAGCTCCCCGCACCCCCCCCTCCCAATTTTTTTTTTTCCTTCTTGAATGTATACTTTTGTAAACTGTTTGTTTGCTTTTTCTGTTAATGGTGTATAAGCTCAGCATTGATTGCAGGTAGTCCTTTTTAACTTGTAGCAGAGGTGCCAAGCAGAGGTTATATTTCTCTTAGTACTTCTTGTATAAAGTGTTCTTTGGAACACTTTGTATATGCTTTCAAATATTTTATCAATTCTGGGAAAAAATGCTAAGCTAAATGAATGCTGAAGAATGTTATCAATATGGGGAAAAATAGGAAAAAGTATTTAAACCTCTGTGTCTCTGTAGAATATTTTGTCTTCAGTCTAGTAAAGTCGTATAGTTAAAAGAAGTTTCTTTTGTAAACTGTGTTGATGTTCTTGCATTTCTAGAATAGTAATTGTTATTTGAAGTTGAGTAGCATTTTAAAAATCAAGATTGTATTACTTGGTTGTAGTAGAGGTCTTTGGCCTTCTTGCCCATAGGTATAGGGATATAAAATTATTTCAGTATTCTATATATGTTAGTAAATCATTAGTAATACAGCATTTTAATTGCAGTGACACCTACACACCAAGTTCAGTTCACACCTTTCTGTTAGGTGCTGTACAAATAACATGGTAACCTTACACCACAACGTGGTAGACTTACACACTTTACAAAAAAATCTTAAATGTATGGGACAATATGAAACTTCCTTTTCCTTTTGAAAAGGAATGTGGATAAATGTAAACATGATTTACATCTAGTCTTCTCTTATAATTTAATAACCCCACTAACCCCACTGTATCTGAATGACATGTGTCATGTGCCACCCTAATTAATTAAATAAATAAATAAATTACCTGAATGACTGATCCACCCAGATGTGTGTTTAATGCTGATGCCTAAGGCTGTCTGATGGGGAATGTCTTATGTGAGAGTGTGAGTGTCTGTGTGTGTGTTAAAGAGGGTAGTCATAAAAAAATATCCAAACTGGGGGAATCTGGGGAGGGGAAGATGTCACCAACTGGGTAATATAGTGTTAGTTCATAATCTTGTGCTATTTCTGAAAATAAGCCATTTGATTTTGTTTCCTTTGCTAAGTGTTCTAATGGTTCTTTATTGTCCTGTGTACTTTACTGGTCCTATCATCTCTCTAAAATTTCAGTAGTGTGCATTATTCCTTTTCTTTTAGAATAAATTGAAAACAAACAGAAAAACACTAACTTTTCCCACCTATTAAGTTTCTCCATATATTTTTTATCTTATATTTGGGTTGCATTTCTAATTTTTGTGGCATTGCAGCTTAAAATTTTCAATATGTTCAATATTTGAAAGGGGTAATTTTGAAATCTCTAAATAATTAAACTGGTTCAATTTTTAATCAATTTAATCTTAAACTTTATATTTAGGTCAATGTAAACATTGAGACATTTAAAAAATTAAACAAGATTAGCTGTTTATTTGATCAAAAATTATGGTTAGCAAATAGGATTCAGAACTGATTTTGTTCCTTGCACTTCATTTTCTTCTTAGACTTTCAAAAGTTGAACTTCTAAAACTATTAATTAAAACGTTGGTTTTGGACTACACTATTTTTAATAAGGTATAAGAAGAAAGGTCATTTAATATCACAAAATGTGATTTTTTAAGTTGCAGTGGTAGAGAGGTGCCTCGTACATTATTAGCTTTTAAGAAAAAGCTTGAAATTCTACAGTAATAGTAAATTACAAAATGTTATAAAGCTGGAGCTTTTCTTTCAAACTAAGCATTTAAAAATCTGAAACATCATGGCAATAGTAAATCTGTTGCTTATGATGAAAAATTTAGTTTTTCTTTCCTTTCATTGTAGTCATTTTCATGCTCAAAAAATAGGTATTTAGTCCTCAAACGTATAACCTTATCTGTACCATTGTTTTCCTTTTAATTTTATAATCCTTTTATCTTCTAAAGTGTACTTGAAACAAATATTTGCAGCAGAGAGTAACAGTAAGAATACTTACCACTCACCCTGACACACTTCCAGCATTTCTGCAAGGGGTTTACACCAGAAAGTTGCAAGTCCTGGCACTTGCTGAGTTAAAGCAAAATGGGGAGAGAACTGTTCAGTTGAATCAAAATCAGAAAATATCTTGAAATTTAAGGAGGAACATTGCTTTGGCTGAGAAAATGTGATCTTCCATTATTAACTGCCTGGGATTTATACTTGGTTGAAGATGTAATAATAACAAAAATGGCACAGAGGAAAAAGAGATCCATCCAGGCCATGCGAAGCTTACAGTAGTTTGGAAAGATGCTCTTAAAAATGCTACCCCTGCGGTCCTTTCTGCATTCTTGACAAAGAGCCAGGAGTCTAGGATTTCCACTGTTTTTTTTACAGCATGCAAAGTCACGTCAGCCATTCTCAGAGATTTTTGATGCGTGGATGTCTCTTGTCATCCCCAATCACATTCGTACTCTTGAGCCAGGCCTATCGAAACTGAACTCTGCTGCTTTGCTGCAGGTCAGCTTTCATGGACAATTAGTGTTGTAACAGCACTTTGGTCACAAGTTGTCGTGAGTGTTTATCATAAAGGCATCATCTCAGGGTGGATCAGCTGTGATCGGTGAGTCTTCTGCTTTCTGAAGCATCTCCTGCTTGCCTTTTCGTGGGTGCCGGTCAGGTGATGGCTCCGCAAGGCCTTTCCCGCTGCTGCTGCACAGCCTGGGGCTCTCCGGGCGCTGCTTGCTTCCCCCTGCTCTGTGCTCCTCGTCTTCCCTGTCGTCCCTCTCAGTAACTGTCAGATGCCCCTGTTGCGGCATGCTCTGACAAGAATGAAAAGAGCGATCTTCCCGCTGCTGGGCGCCGTGTCAGGATTGACACCTAAGACGTGCTTAATGCCATGTGAGGTGCCTGACTCTAGCAGTATGCAGAAGTAAACCAATAAATCTTCAGTGTCACTCTACTTATTGCGACTTGATTACTCTTCTTCCCTCTTCCCCCCAGAATCACCATGGAAACAAATACTTTAGTTTTATTATTTTTAGGGGTTTTGCTTTGCTTTTTTTTTTTTTGTTTTTTTTTTTTGTTTTTATTTTTTGTTTTTTGTAGCTCAAAAGTCCGCATTCTTTAGGGCTCTTCCAGACGCATTCCTGAACTGAACCACCCTCTTTAGTTACTGGGACACAAGCTTAGCTGTAAGTAATGCTACTTTCTTGCTGAACAGATTTTTTATTATTTTTTCCCCTTGGAATATCTCTTAAGTATTTTTATGAACAAAGCCAAATAAAAGTTTTCCAATGCTGCAGATAAATAGTATTCTCATTTTATGGTTGAATAAACCAGAAGAGTCCACTGAAGTCTAGTATTCTCATTTTATGGTTGAATAAACCAGAAGAGTCCACTGAAGTCATGCTCCTAGTGAAACTGAAAGGAATACAACTATTTTTGGTGTGCTTGGAACTGGATCCTAAATTATTTACCCACAGGCAGGCAGCAAATGGGGGGAAGAAATGGAAAAGGTACAGTGCAGTAGCCAGCCCTCATCTGCCCCATGCTGCAGCCCTGCCACCAGTGCCCATCAGCACAAATGTTCTCGCCTGACGTTACTGAGGATGGCAGGAGCAGGCTACTCAAGGGGAACGGGGGGAGGCACCAAGAGGGGTTGTACCGCTCTCCTGGTATCTGTGCTGGGTGCAGCCCACGCCAGGTGTCACATGCCCCCCAGCACAGGCTCTGCCATTCCGCCTGCCTGCCTTTGCCGCTCACCATCATGACAGCTTCCAGTTCATGAGACCTTGTGGGGAAAAAAAAAGAAAGCTTTAAAAATATATCTTTTGTTTACCTTTACAGTTGAAAAGCACTAACTTTCTACGTAAAAAATATTCTTACAATCTGAGTGAAGAGAAGGGAAGGTTTCAGCTTTTACCTCCTGCTTTTGACTTTAGTTGTATCAATTCAGTTACCTTTATGATGGTGTGTCTTACACAAATATCTGTATTCCTATGTCTTAATACATGAGTAATTCTTTGACATTTTTCTTTAATCTCACTTGTTAATAATTTTAGAATTTCATAGTCAAATTTTTTTGTGTAAATTGTTCTTTATCTGATGCTTTACTTGGCCACTTGTTACATGCATTGCAACTGCCTTACTGCAGAGTATTTTGTGAAATAGAAATGCTCATAGCATTGGCTGTTTGATATGGGCATGCGAAGAACCAATCCTCATCTCCACTCTCACCAAAAAAATGTTTTCTTGTCCCTGTAATATATGCATTTAAAACCTGCAGTTCTCTGCTGAGTGAACAATTGATTATAACATTAATCAAACCACAAAATAGCAAGATGTTAGGAGCTGTTTTGCTGCACAGTATATGTATACTCACTGTATATGAAGTGTATGTGTTTATGTGTACACATAGCAACATTGCATTAACAGTGTAATTTCTTAGCAAAAAAAAAAGTTTACATTTCTCAACATAGGTGTAAAATCAGGAAATAAATTATTTTTATGTGCATTGATTTCTTATGAGACAGATCTGGTTTTGTTTGTAAAGTACAGTTCTGGCTTTGCAAAGAGTTGATTTTGGTTTCCTAAACCACTCAGAGGTGACCATTAATAAAGAGTATGAATATAAAAAGAATGCAAACCCGTGATCTGTATATTCTTGTCTTAAAGTTCTGTTTTCTTATCAGATGCTGTATAGGCAGTTAATTTCAAATAGTGACTTAACTTTCCTTTGTGTCTACTCAATTTAAATATGAAAAACAGCAAGTGGGGCTTGTTTCAGTTTGGAAGATACTGTAGAATAAAATAGGCATGTGCTAAGTAAGAAGATAATTCATTTCAGTTGTGGGGAACTGTAAGGCATGATAGATTATTTTCCTGTACAAAATTCCCCATTTCTGGGACAGTATTAGTTTTTACTTTAATTACCAGCTCTGGTAATGTTTCCTATCCATAACTGTCTACAAAATATACTGTTGCTGAGCAGAGGGTATGGCCTGTTTACTCATCCATTGAAAAGAGTGCCTAAGTTCTACCAAGTCTTCCTTACTTGGTCTGAACTATCTCATGGGAGAATGTCCTTCATTTAAATATTTAAATATTAATGTTTCATTTTACAGGCAGAAAACTTCAATGTCATTTTAAGGATATGCAACTTCACTGGTGAATCTCTACCTATCACAGGAGTGCGTCTTATTTTTATTTTTCACCTTAAGGGAAAACATTTTAGAAAAATGCTACTGTGCTTCCATCTTGAGAAGTTTGACTTGCGAATCTTGTTTTCTTGTTGCAGAATAACAGCAGCAACAAAAACAACAGAAAGAGGCTGTCAGGGTGGTTTACTCAAAAATGGTTTAGCTGACATTAGCCACAAATGAGCAGAGCGACACTAACTACTAATTGATTACAGTAATTACGCAGTCTTTGGCTAGTTTGTATTGGCAAACTATATATACTCCTCACATAAATGTGAACTTGCAGAATGCACGGAAAAGGTCACTCTCATTTGCATGATAGGCTTCATTAGAATATGCTAAGGACAAGACCTAGTGTTTTATGACTTCAGGTGATGAATAGCTACCATATTACTCTGCTCGCTGAAAGCATGTTTCAGTCACCTTAATTTACATGCTGTTTTTTAATGCTAAGAAAAATCTGTGGGCTGGTAGGGAACTAGCAACAGATAACAGTTTCATTTTATTATGGTTGCATTACAGGTTGTGTTTCATTTTGCTCTTTGTTCTAAAGCGGGGAAAAAAACATTTTTTCGATACTTTCTTTTGAGGAGGAAATTAGTTCTGTGATGTGTGCATTTCTCACAGCAGTGGTTATTTTGACCCCGAGCTGCAACAAAATGCAGTTTTGTTGACAAGGCTTTGTGGTTTTACCTTGTAAATATAAATATAAAAAAAAAGAAAGTTTTTTTGTTTTAACAGGGGGACTAAAGTAGGAAGGCAATTCTCTAAAACTTCGAAATTGGAAGTTCCTTCTTTAGGTAAAGATTTTTTTTGCAGCAGGGATAGGAAATAGGTATTTTATTTCCAGACGGACTTTGGTGTCCATTTATAATGCAAGAAAAATAATCCCAAAGTCTGAGACAAGAAGTGTGTTTCTAATACGAAATATAAAGTGTACATTCATAGTGATGGAAATCTGAAATTCTACCAGATAGTAGCTGTTTCATTTAACTGCAGTTATCCTTACAAATCCCATCTAAAATGGGCAGTGATGGTTCTCCTCCTATTGTTATTTGTGTATTCTAACATATTGGAACATGGGGTTAATTTTGGCAGATACGTAGCTTTTTAACAGTTTCATGGGTTGCAAAAGGTACTTCTTTGAGTAAAACTGACTAGAATATAAAAAAGTGGACACTTTAATTATAAATTGCAGTTTAGTAATAAAATTGTACAATGAGCTTGCACAAGCTTTTTAAAATATCATTGCTGCCACTGAACAGGTCTGTAATTTATTTATTCAGGAATGTTAGAGGCATTTTTGATTTATTTGTTTTTAAAGAAGTTTTGTTAAGCAAGATAATGAGCAGAGCTGGTGTTAATCATTTACTACGCAACTCTGAAAAATGAAAGTTTTGCATATCTTTAGCACTGTTGGGGAAAATAAATTCACTTGTAATGCTAATGGTCTATTGGTATAATCTTTAAAAATGTTATCTGTTACTCTGGAGAAATTCAATACATTCATATGTTATGCTAAAAGCTAAACTAATCAATATATAATTATACATCCATATGTACATATGCATTGAGTAATCAGAAATATTTGTTATCTGTAAAGATGAAAAATGAATTTGATGGTGGTCACTGCCATAGGTGACTACATATTTGTTTATGAATAGCCCTTCAGGTGGATATATTCCTCATGTATGCACAATACAAAGTTTACTTTCTGGGAACAGGCTCTCAAGAATAACAAATGAGTTTGATCTTGTTCCAGGTGGCTGGGGTTTTCCAAGTACAGCACAAGTTGCCATGGCCTTTGCTGAATAATATTTATTTTAAGGATTTACTGTAATGGTTAAACTAGTATAGGATTTAGTGTAACTAATTTAGAGAATTTAAAGATTAGATGCCCTTTAACTTGTCTCTGTTTGTATAGCTCAGAATTGCGATGTGTTCTGTTTGGCATGCAGTTCACTGATTTTTAGGATTACTGTTTTCCATTTTTCAGTTTTTCCTGCTGAACAACTATACTGTTCTGCATCAGATTGTCTCTGAAGCCTTAGCAGGTATTCTTCATGTATATCTGTAAGGGTTTGGTGTGACTACTCATCAGACAGGTAAAACTGACTTTGTGTACCAGGTGCTGATGGAAGGACTGAAAAAAATTTTTTGAAACCTATCAGTCTCTGGTTACATCTCGTCAATCTCTCTCCCCTCCTCCCCCCCCCCTCCCCGTTTTGTTTTGTTAGATCAAGAGAAATCAAGAGGTTCTCAGGAACAAGTATCCATTACTTCCCTGGGAACTAATAGAATCAGTGACTTTCAGCTTTCCGTTCACAGGGTTATGCAACTGTCACTGTATAAGGTGCCAGAGTTGGTTTGGGACTTTGTTGCTGCAGAAAAGGACTACATATTTTTTACCTGTTAAGCATTCACCACTGAATGACAGAAGATGGGGAAGCAATAAGCTATCAGGAACTTGACTCACGTATAAATTTAACAATCTATTAAAAAAAAATAATGAAGGAAAGTGTGATCTGAGAAAGAGGAGTGAATGTTAGTATGTGCATTTTCTAATTGTGGCCTCTGTTCTTCAGAAACATCGTAAATGATAGGAGACTCTTTATGCACTGTCAATAACCCATCATTTCTGAATGACATACATGCTCTGTCATTTGCCTGTCAAGGAGAGATGAACCTACAGTTTAAATGGAAGGACTTTGACTTAAGCATGTGCCAGTGGAACATACACTGTTGTAGGTGATGCTGCTGGCTGCTTTCCCCATCGCTACCTTGTAATGCAATGCATGGCTAAGCAATATTCTCTTCTTTCTGTGCTGTGGGGTTGGTTTGTGGGTTTTTTTTTCCCCTAAAGCTACCTCATCTTTATCACTGATAGAATTTGTGAGGGTTAACTAGAAATTCATCTTTACACCTGAGCATCATGGTTTCTATCAAAGTAAGATTGTGAGATGGATGCAGACTTGCAAAATCTTTTGAGGTGTACAGATGTGAAATATCCCCAGTTCAAGGGAGAAGTAAAATGTAATGGAAAAGTGACCATGGGCAGACCAAGGGGGAAAGAAGTTTAATGCTAAATTAAATTAGAGTATGTTGGAATATAGACAAGACTTTGGAAAAGAACCAGGAACTTAGTTGCTGATGATCTGGCTTTCTCCCCCTACTCCCCCTCCCTCTTCATTTCTATTCCCTTTTCCTTGGAAGTGCATAAGGTGGGACTTTTTAAATATAGAAATCTTGAAATAAGCTTATGCTTAAATAGTGCTGGAACAAGCAGTTGAAATCTGGGGAGGGTGGGTCATATCTTTTTAGACCTTCTTCTTCAGGAACATGCATGGCTTGACTTAAGATTTTCTGATCTCTTGTATGTTGAAAGAGAAAGGAAGGGAGAAGGATACTGTATTTCTAAACCAATCTAACACCTTTAGTAGAAGCAAGCCCCATGAAGCTTGGTGACTTCTGAAATATTCTGCCACCCTAAGGATGATCCTCCATCACTGAGGCTGGTAATGAATTTGACTGTTTCTTTACTGTGGGCTAAATTCCAGGCTGTGTTGTTACTCTATACTGCACTACGTTTCTTGTCCTTGTTGTTATGCTCATTTATGCCAGAAACAGAATGCAGTTTGACAGCTATCACTACAAGTGCCTGTGGACATCATATACAAGCCAAATGCTAGATGGTGATAAATATGTTATGATTAGACCTTGGTATCTAGATCATATGTACTGTAGTGAAACCAACACTTGTTTGTCTTCTTCTTCAGAGGAAGTAGGTTTGCATTAATTTAGAGACACATTGGAAACAAAAATATTAAGTCTTCTAAAATCCTTTAAAAATCAATATTTTCAGTTTATTTCAGTGTGTTTCTGGAATGAAATACATCCTTTCAGAATGTTTTATAATTTATTTTTAGTGCTGCAGCTCTAAAAAGGTAAGAAGAAATGCTGCATTGCTGCTTACCAAAGTGATAAGGAAAAGTAATTTTTCAACAACCACAAATGCAAAAGCTACAGACGTATGTAGCAAAATTTAAGAATGCTGAAATAGTGAATTCCATTTTAACTTAAAAACTATCAGAAAGTATTTGCTTGTTCATTTCTGTCAATGAATGCATGCTAGCCCTTTTCCTTTGGCACATGTCGGTGGTATTGGTTCATTCTCTGCTCAGACTTGTGTCCCAGAAGAGCAAAGACTGAGGTGGTGATGCATCACATTTCTAAACTTTTCTGGCCAAGGGGATCCATGGAGAAGCAGATAGCATTTAGTTAAACAACTTTTCTCAGGTGAAGTTCTTGAGCAGTAGTGTTGTCCGTCTTGCAGGCAGGTTCCTCTCCAGGACAGCTGCTGGAGGCATGACAAACACAGTTAGCAAGCACAAACTGGATCTTCGGTGTGTAATGAGTATTATTGCACCGGCTTCACTCTTAAGCGTAGCAACTGCTGTGTGTTCTGACAGATCTAGGGGTTAACTTGTGCTCTAGCTACACACAGCATTCTTCTCTCCGGACTAGTGGGATTTATTAGGAAAAATGTCAGTCTTAGCTGTGAATCCCTGTGTAAGAACGTTTGTTGCTCACATGCTTCATTTCTGTAACACCGTGATTAAAGAGACTTAATAGCTATGAGTTTGAAGTTTGTTATCAGTGCCATGTTTACTAACTTGTACCTAACCTTGCTCCATAACCCCTGATTACAGGCAGTAATATTAGGTAATTACTTTCACTAGCCTTAATTGTATTTACAGTTTTACAAAATGTACTAATTTTCATCAGGGCTGTTTAAACACATTTCTTGAAAAGTAGATACCTTTTTAGCATGATGGTAAGTTCTGAAAGAGTTGTCAGTACTGTTAGTATTTGTTAAGTTCTCTAGTAAGTATTTAAGAAAATACCTTCAAGGCCAGGTAATATCTATCTTCTGAAACATTATGAAAGGAGATTTTCATACTTCTGTTTGTACTTGGCACTGTTCAGTTTTGATTTGTAAATTGTGTATATCTTGTTTGCATTGGTTTTAATTTTGAATGACTATATCAAAACTGGTGAAGGTTCATTATTTGGAATGATTGTACTTTTGCTGTTAATGAATTAAGATGAAGGCTTGCAGTTGGTGGGTCTGCCACCCCTTAAAAAAAAAAAATCCAGAATTTTCTACCCTGGACAAGGAGATAGAAATCTGGTTATGTCTTCAAGCTTTTTAGCTTGAAGTAGCTCAAGTTGGAGGGCATAAGTTGGAGGGCATTAGATGTATTTGTACCTACTCATATTTCCAAGTGGAATTTCCTAGATGGATGATGTATAGGAATCTAAAGCATAATGAGATTGAAATTAAGTAGATAACAAGATGCTCTCAGCACCCCATTGAACCTGGTCTGCTATGAGAAGTGAGAATTTCCTTCAGTTAATATGTAAAAATGAGGTTTCTATGAGAGTATTTAGCCATGGATATTGTAATTGGATGCTGATTTCTTCCACATCTGTTGTCCTTTAACATCTCCTAGAAGTGCTCGTGGTATCGGAGTTCTTCCCATGAATGACTGGCTCTTCTAGTATTGTGTAAGCAGACAGGGTCAGGTAACGAACACAAAAAAAACCACTTTAGATCTAGTTACACAAAATCTCTCCTTGTGGACTTAAGTATGTTGACATTATCAGCAGACACATGTCCATTTTGTATTGCAGGAATGTGCAAGTTGAAAGAAGCAGAGAAGTGTGATAAGAAAACCTGGCATGAACAACCAGATTCCACTGATGCATGAACACAAACACACACTAGCTCACAGATACACAAATATTCTGAGGCAAAAATAAAATAGCTTCTTGGCAGATCTTATTCTTGTTTAATTGGCTAATGGCCCAACCTGACACTGGCACTGGCAGCATTACAGAGATAATATGTTTTAAAGGATGAACAGTTCCTCAGCAATGTCTCTGATATTCTTCATATAAGTATCTTTTTCTTTAAGAAAGAACAGTTTTAGAAGTTTAGCCTTTTTTTAAGATCAACAGGTATTTCTGTTCAGTACAAGAAGAAGTATGTGCATTCAAAGCTTCTTTGTGTGCTTGCAGGAAGCACAGAAGACAGAATATTTATGTT
This sequence comes from Falco peregrinus, assembly GCF_023634155.1. Taxonomy (NCBI): domain Eukaryota; kingdom Metazoa; phylum Chordata; class Aves; order Falconiformes; family Falconidae; genus Falco; species Falco peregrinus. The sequence goes on from NC_073723.1 coordinate 69,193,525, forward strand.
AAGCTAAATAATTTCATATGCCTGTTCTTATTTTCATAGGATCTATTTTCAAAACTTACGTGTAGTAGATGAGAAGAGAGGTGGGGACTTTCCAACATGACGGTTCCGTGTCATGGAGATTTAAATAGAAAATGTGTTTCCCTTTTCATCGTTACTGCTGGAATGCAGTAGCATGACCAGTTGGTGATGGGTTAAGGGATCAACTTAAAGAAATCTATCTTTCAGGGGGCTGCATGGCTCAGGGGATTAGTAATTGGATACAAATCCTGTCACCTCCAGACTGTCTGTTCACATGCAGCTCATCTTGATACTGACCACAAGTTGTTACTGTGTTACTGTCTGATGATTTTCTGATAGCTTCTCTTCTGAAAGTTTGGTTTTTCTTACTCCAATAAAAGTCACCATCAGAAATGGCACTGATGTTTGTTGTCACATTGGAAAAGAATCAAAATTGAAAGGGCACAGAAACTGAACTTTAAATAATAGTGACTAAAATTAAAATTGGTGGAAAATAGAGGGATATCAAGAATTACAGACCAGTGAACTGTAAGCACTGGGTAAATCGAAGTTATATTTTAGTATACAACTCTAAAACATAGTCATAATGCCAAGGCTATGTAGTGTTGCAAAGGAAGCATATTTCCAAATATTTGTACATGCAGGCAGGCTATTTCTTGTAAAGCAGTGAGCAAATATAGCTAGTCTGGATAGCCATGCATCCTTTAACAAATTCCTTTACAACAGGAGAATAAATACCTAGCTAATTGTGGGTTTAGAGTTTTATTATGGATTCATGAAACCTTTTAGATGGATTGTGTCATATCACAAAGCATGCAATAGGCATACTACAGCTGACACACTACTGCTTAAAAAAAAAAAAAAAAAAGGGAAAAAATCTCTTAGCCATTACTATTTAATTACTAACACCATTATGAGATTGTTCTATTGAAACCATTGATTGTTCCACTAAGGCAGTTTGGCCGTTTCACAGGGTCTTACCCAGCACTGATCAAGCTGCATCATTGATGTTTTATTTTTAAGGGTATGAAATGAGTCCTACAAATTACGCATTTGACAGATACATCATCTAGTAAAAAGAAGGGAATTCCTTTTTCTTCTAAAAGCAGTTTTCTGTTGTTGGACTTTCTGAAGGGTGTGATCAATATGTCACTGTGCTTCACAAGAAGTTCTTTTGTTGAACTTGTGCAGAAGACAAGTGCTTGTTGAAATTGTATTGGTAGAGAAGTTGGTGCTGTTTATATTTAATGGGATTGTCCATACATTTTAGGCCCTCATTACACGAGGTTCTGTGTGTCCTCTAGTTCTCTTGAATACTTTTCAGGACTGTATGGGAGGTGCTCAGCTTGTAGCAGAATGGAAACCTTTGCTGAATCGTTAGGTTTTTCTGGCTCTTCAACTGTTGTTTAGGTCACACTTAAAAAGTGCTAATAAAGAAGGGCTTGCATAAGTAAATTCTCACATATGTAGGATAATCTGTGGGCTCAACAACATTTGCAAGGTTCTACCTGTCGTAGGAATCTTATGTGAAGCCCAGGGTATCTGCAGCACTGCCCTTCCTCAAGAGGAACTAAATTGTACCATACCGTACTAGAGATGCTCAACTCTTGCTGGGTCAGTGGTCTCAAAAACACAATTTCAAAAACTCTATTTATGATAAATTTAAAAATATTTCAGTAAGATATAGAAAAACCAGTTTCTTTTTGGAGGATTCTGGGAGCTGTATTTATTGGAAATTGTACTGTCTGTATGAAAAATACAGTTGCTTTTTATATTTAGGTGGAGTTTTTAAATGAAACTAAATGAAGTTTAATGGCTTATAACATTGCATGAATTTGTCAAAACTGATCAGCTGGATTGCTACACAATGAATACTGAAAATGTTCTGGTTTTTAGGCTTATAATAGCCTACAGCCATTCAAAAGTCAAAATGTTATTTGATGATTTCAGAATGTTAATGAAATTATTATTAATAGCACATATATTAATCTTAATGATATATGTAAATACGGGCAAATGTAAACCTCTGTTAACACCAACAAGATTATTCTACTGCTGAGAGTAAACCTGGGGTTAAATTTTGGTGATCAAGCATAAACCAGTCTGCTCTAAATGCATCAATAAAAAAAAATCTGTTGAAGTTTAAAATTGGGTACAGGCTCAAGAGATTTGGAGTGTTAGTACAAAAAATTTTTGAAAAGGAAAGGATGATTGTATTTGTTTTTAAATTAGCAGAAAATAGTAACAGACACTGTGATTAAGTAAAACAATGCAAAAGACTTTGCTTAGTTAATAAATGAATATGTGTGGGGTTCTTTCTGGGGCAAGGGAAGGAGCATATATCATTGTCCACTGTGGATTCATTTGGGTAATAAGTAGATTTGGCTGGCACGATTTTTGTTTCTATGCTTTCTGTTCTTTAAGTTAAAACAGTCTTTCTCTTGTAAAATGCATGTAATTATTTTTTTTTTCTATTTGGTGGTGTTAATGAAGCCATATTATGGCTTTCATGGTTGCTTTATTTAATGCCAGGATATTTTTTTTAGGAAGGCAGCAGGTTTACGTCTAGGGACTGTAGAAATTTTTTGTCTGTAGTTACACGTAGCAAACGGCATGATACATATTTTATTGCAATATCTATCTTTGAAAAGGTAAATTTTGCTAGTAGGATATGATCTCTATCTTGCAATGTGAAAAGGAGAGGGTGAACTCTATTATATAGGAGAATTTCATGGCATTTTACCTGTTGAGGGCCCTGTAGAGCCAGAAGTATAGTACAGTAACTTGACTAAGTGACAGACAGTAGCAGCCGTGGTGTCACTGTGCATTATCACCTCATGCTAGCTGGAAGCACTCCCTGAAGCCGATCTAGGTTGTATAGTCCTAGATGAGGTCTTCATGGGTGCTGACCATAAAAAGTTCATCAAAGTAATGAGGCGAGGCGAGAGCTTGGCGCTCATGGGCAGAGCTCAGCACCAAGGAGTGTGAACCGGCTCCAGCTGTGACAATAAAACAGCAGGTGGCTGCTGTCATTAGGGGTGGCAGATGAGGCAGGGGACTAACATTCAGCCCACAAAACTCTCATTTGTTAGCCATCGCCACTGTACCATGCAAAATAGCTTCCATCTCAGTCAATTTTACTTTGCAAAATATTACACAGTCGCCATAAGAAAATTAGAGCCTTGGGTTTACAGGTTCCTTGGATCTTATTATCAGAAAACTCTGCACTCTCAGGTTATGTGGAAAATTGGACTTTTTTCTACCTTTTTGAGGATCTTTACAGTAATTTTATAATAGGATGTTTCCACCCAGGCATGTGTTTATTGGTTAATATTTTGGACTCTTTTGTTTGTAACTCTTTATAAAATCAATTCCATTCATGCATTTGGCTATGTGTTGCACAAAACTTTGCCTGCTATTCAGTACTATAAAAGTTGCACACTGGTCAGACTATTTCTCTCTCTATGTCCAGGTACTCTGGACATTTAATGTCATCAATAATGGTTTTGGGGGTTCTACTAATCTGTGAAATTGTAAAGAAATGTAACAGCCCTTTGTTTTTTTTTTTGTTTGCTTTTTTCTATTTATAACAAATGAGAAGGCATTTTGTATGTATTTAATTTTTGCAGAGCATAATTTAAATTGCCTAAAATTTGAGGCCTTCACTGAAAACCAACCCAGGGAACTCGGCCCTTCCAAAGTATGGAATGCAGCAAGCCCTATGGCCTGTGTGTCCCATGGGTCAAAGAGTGAGGAGCTGCGTTTGCTCCCAAGTGAGAGCCATTTTACTTCCATTGCGTTGCAAAGCTAAGCAGGGTTGCGTGTCAGTGCTTACATGCTCGGTTCCATAGCTGCGAGTGACTGCTGGGAAATACAGTGTTTTCAGGTGGTCATTTGGACACATAGGTGTTTTTGTGCACACATGGCTCAGTTGTGAGTGTATTTAGTAAATTTCAGTGCTTTAACAGGAGTACATTTGTGAAAATCAAAATGTGATGTAATACTGAATTAAATGGAGTACCACCATGTGTGCTGGTACCTGTGTTGTCTTTGCTGTCAGTTCCCCTCCTACTGAAAGTGGACCTGTGAGATCCCATCATTTCATGCTAGCACTTGAGATGGGGGTGTGGTTGCAATCACAGCAAGGATCATAAAAGGAAAAACTCCTCAATTGAAACTTCATTTCAGAAAGACAGAGACTGAAAATATTTTTTCTTTTAAAGAGACGTGGTTTATGTCTCTTTATAGGACCAGGTTGTTGCTTTGTATATAAAACCTGAAGTTCTGTAATTTATCCAGTTGGTCATATACATCAGAAACTTGTTTGGCAAGCTCAGAAAAAGCTGAATTTCTTTTATTGCATCTTTTCAGGTAATTTATCAAGTCTCCTTTCTTTTTTAGATAGTATGCCATAAGCTTTTGTTTGCAACAAAACTGATTTCTCCTTCACTTCTTTGTTCATATGTACACTCAATGTGTGTATGTAAGTATATCTAGACCCTTGAGATCAAAGATCTTTTTTTCTTAATTCTGTTGGGCACCTATGTAGTTCCCGTCTCTCTCATGCTTGATTTGTGGCCAGAAATGGTCAGAGTTAATCTCAAATGCTGGCTGGGACTAGAATATTCTTTGCCCGAGAACATCTTCTGTTGTGTCACAGATATCATCTTTATGACTGTACTGATTTGTCTGATCTATATTCCTTCAATTTTCCCAGACTGTTAACAGTCTTCATACCTAGTGCATGCAACATCCATATTGGACTGCAAGAATGGCTTTTTTTTGGTGCAAAACTTCCTTCTGAACTCAGTGAGGTGTTTTATTGCTTTAAGAACAATTATATCTCAGGTGAGTACTCTATTAATCCCTGCAGTCCTGGCTTTGGACTTCTCACTTATGCCTGAAGTGAGTCCTGCTGAACATCAAAGACAAACCTAAGAAACACCAGACTTTGTGCTTGGCAGCTTTAGTGACTAGTAATTCTCCTGCTAAGTCTGTGGCTGAAGTGATGAGAGGTGTTACCGTTTGCTCATGGGGCAAGTGAAGTAATGCCATTGTTACCACCTGGAATTCTCATTTGGATGGACTTCCGTGCTGCTCTTAATATCATCTGCACACTGTGTTCGGTGCCATAATTTGAGAGAGTTTTGTAGGTCTGTAGTACTTGCAGAGTGCATAAGAGTCCTTCTGGTCTGTATATCATGGTTTCCTCTAATAGTCCCGATACTTTCTTCAACCAGCGTCCTCCTTATTCAGTGGCAGGCGGAGAAAGTTTCAATTCTCAGCTTTTGAGGAGAGTTAGGGGTGGCTGTGGTGGGAATAGCTAGAGACTTGAGATGCCGGTTGAGACTGAAAATTCTGAGCTTTTATTTATGTTTGATTACTAAGAAGATGTCTACTAACAATGAAAAATAAACATTAATCAAACATACTAGCCAAGTGTTAGGCATACTGTATAGTTGGTCTGATGCCACCGCGTTTAGTGGTTCTTAGTCTATAAGGTAGGAATGGCCAGGCCTGAGAGAGAGACCTTGGATAAGGACAGCCAGAACCAGGGTGGGTGTTCTCTTTTTCCCCATGTGCTGCAAACATGTTTATGCGTATACAAGTACCAGATGCATTTTCGTGCACTGAAACTGATCTGATCCAAAGGATTACCTTCCTTTTTCCTTGGCTGGAACCAGTCTGTTCTGATTTGACCAGACTGTTGTTAAAGGTTAATCCATGTGAATGGTACTTCTGATGGTTACAGATTAGGTCCTGCTGTCATCATTTTACTATTTTTATGCAGTTACAGCTACTTTGGCAAACATATATTCTGAAGTATTTTGCTTTCTACCTTAAGTCAAATGGTCTTGTGGAACGCCTGGATGTAAGGCAAAAAAGATATGTCTTACAGCAGAATTTAAGTCTCAGGAATAAACAAATCAACCAGCACTTGCTTTGCTATGTCAAGCAAAGACCTAGGGCAAGATTCTCACTAGTCACACAGAGTCTTAGCTCCAGCCACCATCTATCACCAGCAGCAGTTTCAAATTGTGGGTAAATTGTCAATAAAAATTGCGTATGCCTTCTGAGTGTGTATGACTTCTGAGCAGTTAAGTCATCAGATAGTGACCAATTTATTCATCTCATTCCTTTCTTTGTACCTCGCAACTTTGCAAAAGACCACAGGCACTGTAAGTGCTCAGTTGACTGAGTTATGTATGGTGGCACCATTACTGCAGGCCCTATGTGTTTTCTAGCCTACAATCAACTATCTTTAGATTTGTTTTGATTTTCCTTTAAAGACAAGCAAGATTAGATTCTTTTGATGATGAAGATTTAACTCTCAAGATGGCTCTTCCTGTAGAAGCTCTGCACAAACCTGGTAATTCAGTCTGCCATGCAATTTCAAAAGTGACTTTTTATTCAGGAAGAGCAAAATATTAGAACTAAGTATGTTTGTTTGGTTCTATCCATTCTACTTTTAAGTAGAAACTCAGTGAAACATCCTTATGCTGGGGTAGTCTTACATGCTGTTTCTTGCACTTTCAACATGCATAGACTTCACTCCTTGGAATTGCTAGGAAGCTGTGTACAACCTGTCTGCAGAAAGTCAGATATTTCAAAACTTCTGTCAGGGCACCTAGAGATGTGATTCACCTCATTTTCCCAAAAGGTTGAATCTACTTTGAAGAACTTCCCACTTCAAACATTAGTCTGTTCATCCTGCGATCTCTTCCCAGATGCAAGATGATGGTACGTGGAACTGATGCCTACTGCATCAAATTCTATACTTGAAGTCCTGAGCATGCTGGAAAAAGGGACTGGATCATGAGTAGGGAGACAGGTCAATGTCTGAAGAAAGGGACACAATGGAAAAGGGAAGGACCAGAGTTACAGGAGTGTTTGGTGTACACATTATGAGAAAAGAGAGGACATAAGCAATTTCTTGGTGGCAAGGTTGGTAGGTGCTCTTGGATCACAATGCTTATAGCTGTAAACCTTAATTTATGCTTAAAGTATTCATTTAGCATGACAAGTGTGTTCTCTGGTGGTGACATGTTTCTGGATGTTGATGGTAATCTCTTCTCAGATGCAGGGTACTCCCAACACTGAGCCTAAGGTTGAATTTCAGAATTTAGGCAAAGTGGTTAGTTGTTCTGCATTTTGGTAGACTGAAAGGCTGATAGCAGTGCTACAGAAAGCACATTGTGATTTATTTTTTTTTTGTTAGTACTTTGCGCAGCTGTTAGGTTACCAAACACCTGTTAGAGGTGACAGTTACAGATGTTTGATAACCAATGAAAATTAATAGAACATGTGGTTTTTTTAGCTTAGAAGTGATTTGGTAAGGTGTGTTTAGAAATGTAATTACATACTGCTGCTGTCTACCATTATCACTTAACATTCATTAACTCCTCTGAATATTGAAACAAACATTTCTTGTAGCGGTACTAATTTTCTCATATATTTGTAGGGTGATTGCCTGACAGAGTGAACACCTTCTGACTTCAAAGTTTTTGCCACTGTTTAGCTATTTTTAGTTTGCTCATCAAGTAAACGAAATAGAGCCATTTGTTTACTTACAGTTACCAGTTTTTATTGTATCTCCAAATCTAAAAGTTCCCAGTTGCACTCTTAAATTTCCTCTCACCTTTATGTTAATAACAGTTATCACTGTCTGCACTTGGCTTATTCCTGCATCTGCTATTGAAGGGTACTTTTTGTATTTAAAAAAACCCACCACCACAGAACACCCAAACTAATAAAATTCAGAAAATTTCCTGTAGGTAACTTAGAGGAAACCTTTCTGATTTCAGTTACAGAACAAGTAACTTCAGGTGAGGCACATAATAACAAATAAGTGAATTCCTTCATGGGGGAGGAAATAATGTAAATACTGCCAATGTATTCTTCTTTTGCCACAGTCCTTGCAATGACAAACTAAATTTCTGTCCTGGATGTTTTACATTATAATGTACATCCCTTAAAAGTGGGATGGTGAGAGAACTCAGCAGCTTTGGATGGCAAGATCTCTCCAGGCCAGCTTGAGCAGAGAAGTAGAGGATGTTTTCTGTTTTATTTAGTTTGCTCTGCCTTTGTACCCAGGTCTGTTCTGCCAGACTATGTAAGAGGAGATAATTGTGCCTATTGCTACTACTTTATGGCCATGTGGCTAATAATTCTTTCACATCTTAAGGGATGCAGATTGGTGGCAGTAAGTAACACGAATATGTTGAGGGATGTCTCTCTCTTCTGGTTGATAGATAAAGGAATATGCAGGAGCAACACAGCTGATTGATTGATAGTGCACAACTCATCCATAATGATCTGCCTGATACAGCAGTAAATTATTCTTGAGATTGATGCAGGTCATTGAACAGTACATTGACAATCCTGTTGTCTGTCATCCTATTCAAAGCAAGTCAGGAACAGTAGCTGCTGTGATACTCAAGTCTACCTTAGGTGTAAGCTGTGTACAGGTGTTCCACTAATATAAGTTGTGGTCTTCTCCATTTATTTATTTTTTAATTGGGTAGCTTGGCTTCGTTGCTAGCTCATTACAAGTAACAGTAAAAATGAGATGAGGTATTTTTAGAAGAGAAAGTTGTAGTCTATTGCACCAACAGTTTCATATTGACATAAAATTCATTTTTGAAAATGTTGGGTTTTGAACTTCAGTAACCAAACATCTCCAGGGAAAAAGTGAAAAGTTAATAAATAATTAAGAAACATACCTGATTGTTGCACAAAAAACCAACCCCAAAACCTTCAAACTTAAGGCAGAAAAGCTAGTAATTCTCAGAAATCTGAAAATTCTGTTAGTCTTTAGGTTGCATGAATTACCATGATATTCTTGCCGTGATATTCTGGCTTTTGTCTTGTTCAGGATGGCAAAGTTGTCCTCATTTACCTCTTTCAGTTTCTCTTTTCAAGAGGAAAAGTTTGCATTTTCCAGTCTGCCAAGTTGCTCACACTTGAAGATGAAAAGGAAGAAGCCACATATGCCAAACATATGCATTTTACTTTCCAGTTTAATTATGAGTTTTAGTAAGGGTGGAACATAAAATAGCCATACCCTGCTTTAATGCATGGGATCAACAGGGAGATAAGGCCGTGTGTCACGGTACTCTCAACATTGCAGAAAGGATTATTGTGCATGACTTGTTAAGCTTCTGAAATGTTATGGATTTAATATTACTATTATTTTAACTTAAGAATAACTGAAACTGTTATTTGGAAATAATAAGACCTGCTTCATTTGGCTGCTAAATGAGTCAGCAGAAAACCCCAGCTTTCCTGTGCAGGGTTCTAGGACTTGATGTCCTGTCATAGAGGGCATGAAGTTTTTCAGATATTTGGATGTTTTCCACACTAGACTTCGCCCTGCCAGATATTTACTTGAACCTGACATCTTGTCACAAAGGGCATGAAGCCTTTCAGACTACTGGATATCTTCCACACCGGATTCTGCCCTGCCAGATACTTTCTTTTAAATTGAGTCCCTTGCGCACAGTCATGCAAGAGAGTTATCAGCGCCCCAGTCTGGACCCTTCAGAATCAGAAAACATCCACGAATGATGGACTTGTCTAAATTCTTGGGAAATTCTTCTATTGATGCATGGAAAAAAAAAAGACTACTTGTTCATAGAAAACCATTGTTTTCTGGGCAGTTCTGCATTTTCCTTTAAGCTCTTGTTCCTGAAGCTGACCTACTGAATACAAAATTCTGAGAGACAGATGAGATTTGGGTAGCAAATTTTTATATAATTTTGAGACTTTATAAACTTTTTAAGTTTTTTAAGTTCGCATCAACTGTTCATGTACTATTTGACTAAGTGCTGGTTTGAATATATGAAGTTCTACTTTTACGCATAGAGCATGTACAAATCTAAAGTACATGCAAAAATTACATGTACAAGTTTTATTGAACATTCCAAAATACATGTAGGTCATGATATTCCTTGAGACACCGCACTATTTCTTTCTCTTGCTAACTGATACCCGTGTTGGCATGACTCCATGTGAACCACTCATTCAACTACAAACAATTAGGGTGTGCAGTGTATATAAAGACACAGTAAAGAACAAGAACACTTCATTCCGGTAGTAACAATTGAGTCCATGTTGATATCTACTTGCCCAAACATACCGTCCTCCTTCTTGGCATGATCTGTGCAGCTTGCCTTGATTTTCTGGTTCCTTGCCTCAGGTGAAGATAGAAGACAGAATTTTAAGTACAGATCATGGAAAATAAAAACTGATGCAGCCAGAATAATACATTATTTCCTCATATCCTGTGATGGTGTGTAAAAGTTTAAGAGGTCCTTTTTCTTACTATTCCTTGAAGCTGTCAGATTTCCCAGGTGATTTATCCAAAACAGTAAACCATTCTTTCTAACTGCCTGAAACCTATGATAAAACCAAGTACTAAATAATAATAATTTTAAAATAATAGCTCTCTTTTCTGCTTTATGTGGGTTGGGTTTTTTGGGGGGTTCTGTTGTGCTGGGTTTTTTGTTTTGTTTTGTTTTTTAAAAAGGCTTTCAAGGAGCTTTTTAAAATATACTCTGTACTTGGGGCCTGCATGTCATATAGTAGCTTACCTGTATTCTCAGAGTCAAATTTGTGTATAAAGAGGTTCTGGAAGGTTTAAAGGAGATGTAAAGGATATTGAGAATATGAATAAGGGGTAGATATTCATTGTTATTCTCCTGGACTTTTCTGTTGTCATTGAACATTGTTGTCTGTAAGATAAATTATCCAAGAGCAGTTGCAGGGAGCAATGTATCCACTGAGAAGTGATTTAAAATTCCTCTTCAGCTGCTGGTTACCTGGTTTGTAGAGTCCCACAAAAATAAATTCGCATGCTGGTCCTCCTCAGTAGTTACGTGCAGTTACAAGATGACTGGTCTGTTGACACATCTTCAAGTGACTTTCTGGAGGAGGTAAGATGTAGCTCCTTCCTTGGAACTAGGCCAAGGCTGAGCACTTGGTAAATACTCAGGAAACACTCAGATTTCAGACTTCACGATCCAGAATTCTTGTTTTGGTTTGTGTGTCTGGTTTTTTTAACTTGGCTTTTCACTAACACAGCAATGTACATATTAAAAAGAAAAGAGCAATTATAGATTCAAAACATAATAAAACCTAGAATCTTTTGCCCTCTCAAAACAAGATGCTTCACAGAGGACAATTCTCTTCTTGCAGAGAAAATGAGAGAACAAACAATGCATGGCAGATTATTCGTATTCCTTGGGTACTGTGATAATAAACATTTTCCATGCTGAAAAGCCTGTATTACACTAGAATAAAAAGTAGAAGTAAAGATTGTCCAGTAGGTTTCTTAATTCCCAGATTTAGAAGTCCTTTTGCTTCTTTTGTACATTAAAATATGCTTTTATAACTGAAGACAAGTCTGCAGAGGTTCCTAAATCAGTTACTGGCATTCTCAGGGTGAGTCCAAGGTACTGTTTTAAGTCTGCCATGGAATATGAGTGGACACGTTCCTACAAAGCCACAGCACTTCTAAACTGAAAACAGAATATTCTGCAAACTTATTTTGGCAAAGGTGCTCATATATTTATGATTAAAGTTATTTTTATTTATAGTTTATGTGCAAAAAATTGTCCGTAGGGAGTGTGGATGCTATTCTAAAGCCCATTGTCATTTTTGAACTTGTCTTTCATTTATCCTGAAGTTTGAACATAGTGTATAACGCAGACAACGTTGCTAGTTTGGAACCAAAGTAGTTGAAAACCACTAGAAAAGTTAAACCAACAGAATGCCACTGAAAGCAAACAAAATCCTCCTGTCTATTCACCTTTTTCCACTACAAGAGGAGGCTTCTAGGAGCAGCCTTTCTACAGAATGGAGGGAGCTCCCAGTGACCATGACTTGGATGTATAGGCTAAACATTTCTGCCTTGCGAGACCTGACACTCAGAAGAGCAGGTGGCCTGTGACTTCTTGTCTTCATGTGAGTTGGGAATGAGTATGTCCAGATCAGAGTTTGTAAAACTGGTTCCAGGCCTCTGCTCAGGCCTGGTTTGCACATTCTGGAAACAGTAGAGGATAGCAGGTTTAGGTTTTTCCTACTCCCTTTTGATGCGTTTGTGAAACCAGTTAATTTTTAGCATTTGAACATTTCTATTCCCACTAGAATTAAAAAATAAGAAATGAGAAATTCAACGATGTCTGAATTGGTGCTTGCTGCAGCTGATGCAGAGATTCCCTTGGATTTGAAGATATATTAGAGCGATGTATCTTGAAAGCATCACTCCTTAAGTCCTCACTGGTGCCAGCCAGACTTCCCTTAAGATTTATTTGAAAAGACCAAGACTAAGTTATGTCTATTTATTCAGTTCTGGCAGTATATTAGGAATAACTGATTTACCTCAGCAGAGGTAAATAGCATAGATAAAACCAATATTTTTTTACTATTAAAACAGTAATTGCTTAGAAACGTGGAGTTAGAGAATCTACAGAAAACACTTCTAGTGTTTTTGCAAAGCCTGCAAATGCTGTTACCACCTCTCTCTCTCTCTCTCAATCTTTCTCTCTCTATCTATCTCTCTATCTCTCTTTCTCTCTCTCTCTCTCTTTTTATTTCCTTTTGGGTTTTTGTTTGGTTGTTGGGGTTTTTTGGGGGGGCAAGGGTGTGGGGATGATTGTTCTCAAACTCAGCGTCCAAACCAAGATGTTTAGACTATGCCTCGATTCTAAGGAAAAAAAAAATAATCTTTTGTTTCAGTAAGGGTTGTCTCTGTTGGTAAATTTTAATTTTTTTTTAAACCTTGTTTTCAGTTTCTTATGAAAACAGCAACTTTGCTTTTATTTTCAAAGCCTGAATCAGGAAGGTGGGGAGCTGCTCCTGGAGCTATGCAGAGCACTCCAGGCTTGCGTGGAGGCATTCAGCACTCCTCAAGTCTAAAGTCTTCAAACCTTACATTAAAAACTTGAAATGTTAGTCAGCGCTGAGACACTTACTGAGTCAGTCCTCATTTTATTTGTGCTGTGTAACAGCAGCAAAATGGTTACTCAGAACCTAGATAAAACAGAGAGGAGGCAGCTAATGTGAGATTAATTGCTTCACATTATTAACAAGGCCTTTGTCTTTGATTTTGCAGAAAGGTATCTCTGTCTGTACCTCCTGCGGTTGTGCAGTGTAAGAAGTGTTCAGCTTTTGTCTGGAAGCTTCAAGTAAACAGGCTGAGAGGGAAAAAAAATAACTTCTGTAGAAATACTGTGTAGCTGGTTGCGATCTTTATATTCCATGTAAATAGCAAAGTATGCCTTTATAACTTCGATTGCTCATTGCCCTTTTCACAGCAATATCTTTGCTTTTATTTTCCTTTTATAGCAGGGGGAGAATGGAGGTTTTTAACAGGAAATACAAGTATTACTAAATTAAAATCTGTTTCGTACCTTTCACAGCTGTGTGGAAATGGTTTGTATTTCTGCCAAAAAGCAAGGGCAGTATGTTTTGAATGCATTATGCTGTTATTAGAACACATTTTTTTTATTTTGTTACAATTATTTTCCTTAGGTACAGTAATTCTGATGACACTTGCATAGTAATGATGGTAATGCTGTGATAGATTATTCACAGTTATAATGATTATGATGCCATACTTATAAATTGTATAAGGAAAAGTATTTAAGATTTTTTTAATGTCTTTTTGTAAAAAATAAGGAAATCACTATCATTTAAATAAGACAGAATTATATTCTTACACCTTAAGGGATGCACTAGAGAGATTCTCTGTAATAATGTGAAACTGCCCAAAGTAGATCAGACATGGAAAAGCTACATTAACATATTTGTAAAGGAAAAGTACTGTCTCTTGGCTTTTGTGGCTCTTATACCCCATAGTGCTAGTGTTTTACAGTCCTTCCATTGTCCATTACTGCAAACATGTCCAGATGAATTCAGCATTTAATGTTAAAAATCTTATAACATGCCAGTTTGATTTGTAGCCCTTCATATCATAGAATGCTAATTAAAATCATATTTTTGCATATGTCATGCCTTTCATGTACATATGCAAATAGAGTCTATTGCCTTTCAGCTATTAGTAATTAACTTTATGAAGGACAGCTGTAATACATAATTAACAAAAATGTTTGCAAGCCCTTTTCACACTGAAAGTTGCAGCAGTAAAATCTTTGCTTATAGAGAGAACCATTTTAGTTTGAAGCTTCAGTCTGATATTTAAATTGTTTGAAGCAGTCACATGATATAATTAAATTGATGTTATGGTTTTATCAGCAAAAGAATGGCAGTTGATAGGCTTCTATCTGTTTCATTGTGTATGTCACCAAAATGTAATTATATGTGTTTTTTTTAGTAGAAACACTATACCAGGTAGTATATATTTTGTTGCTGCTCTTGATGCTTTGAACAGTTGTCTTGCTGCTTTGAACAATATTCCTGCTCAAAGTGTATTCATGAACATATGCTTCACCTTTTCCATCCTTTTTTTTATAAGGCGATAAAATAACTAAGACTATTGATTTGTTTCCATGTATATCTCTTTAAATAATTAATACTATGAAGTTTGCCTAGACATAAGCAGTGATTAAAGCATCTGATCTTGCTGTATTTTTGTGTTACTCATTAAAAACAATGGAACTACTTACATGAAAAAGGGTTACAGGATGGGCCCATTAGACTTAAATTCAAAATTGTGACTAAAACTGTATTAGTTTATAACATGAGAAAATGTCATTAGGTAAAATAGACTATATTATTAGTATATTGTATAAGATGTTCTAATTTGCAAAGGGAAGCAGAAATAGGTTTTACCATTCTTTGACCAGCAATGTACACTTGTGATTACTTATTCATAACAAAAATAGCCAAGCGATTGCAATCTGAAAAAAAACCAACCTGGAGTTAAATGGACTCCCAGATTTAAGTCATAGTCTACCAGAGGTTTTTGAAAGTCTGCCCTTAATAAAATACACTCAAGTGCGTGCTGAAAACAGAAAAATACTGTATTTAAAGGAAAAAAGTATTAATAAAAAAATAATCTTCCTGGGTTTTCTCTTTGGTAGGGTGGCGTTTGTAATGAAGAAGCATTTGAATACTCATTTACTGGGCAAGCATGGAGTTGGCACACCCAAAGAAAGGTAAACTACTGTAATATTATTTTTGATTTTACCTTATACAATATCTGTAGACCTTATCTGGAATATTTAGCTTAGCCAAGATGAAGTCACCTGGACTTTTAGATCAGCTCTAACTACAGAGGGAGCTAACATGCTGAAGTGCTCATGTCTGTGGGCTTTAACAGGAAAATTACTGTAGAAAAGTGTAGGATTTGCACATTTTTAGACAGTTTTTTTCACAGGTTTTGTATTCTCTAAAAACTTCCATAGTTGTAACTGTCCCTCCAAGTACAAAATCAAACATTTTTGTTTTGTTTTGGGGGTTTTTTGTTTGTTTGTTTTTTTGTTTTTTGGGGGTTTTTTTTTGGTCTTTCTGGCCTTGATTCCTATAGGTTTCTAAAATGACTTTCCAGGTTTTACATTGATCAATGATGTCAAAGCCACAGAGGAATCAAAATGAAAGTTTCCTCAGTTTTCTTGGGTGAGAACTGAGATCTGATGTTTTGGCTATTTTTAAAATGAATTAGTTTATTTTTTCAGTCTGTGTGTAGTTAGTAGTTTTCAAACTTTTTTTGTAAGGAGGTTATTTTTTCTGTGGTTTAAAATTTAGCTGTATTTTAAAAGCTGAATGGGACTGTGTTTACAGATAAACACATTTTGCCTCAGATTTATTGGGCGCATTTTGGCATAGCTGTTGCTATTTCATTGAATTTTGGGGGCAACCAGAAACTTGATGTTTTTTGGATAGTCAAAAGACTGCATGTTCTCTTTCAGTCTGAGTAGGTGGGGGTATCCTACCTGCAGGGTTCATTGGATGAATACTTGATACTGTTTGAAGTAACTCATTCTTCCAGTGTAGGCTTTCATAAACGAAGAATACTTTCTGGTTTTGATATGAAAGAAGGGGAAAATAAATGATAGCTAGGAGTTGTAGGAGAACACTGCAGAACTCTTTCTGGGTCATGTTCATTTCTTGTTAAAGACACTGGAAATGGTAGTCAATTAGACCCTTGCCTCACAAGTTCATCATGCTTAAATCACTGAGTGACCTAAGAGTAGAGTTTTAAATTAGCAGATCATATACACCTTATGTTTGACTAAGCACCTATTTAAGTGGTGCTTATATTTTTAATGAGATTTCCTCTACAAAGCGCTTAACCAGAATTTCCCTAACACACGGTTATTTAAAGAGTTTGGAGATACTCTGTGTCATCTAAAATACAGAATGATGCATTGTAACAGTTACCGTTTCATCAAAGCAGATATCATATTAAAGTTTATGCTGGTTATCTTTTGTCATAGTGCAACAGTTACAAAAAATGTTTTGCTCTGGTGGCTTATTTTGTAACTGGAAGCATTCAATACCAATACGTTCTTTTATAAGGGGGTACTTAATGTATAATCATCATAAATACAACATAGATATAACTTCCATTACCCTAGTGAATATGCGCGCAATGAAGGAAACATACAATAGATTTCCAAATATAGTATCTTAGCCTGAGAGGCATATTTTTAGCGATCATCATGTTGAAATGAATTCCTAAACAAGCAGGATGCTATAAACTAAATCGGTTGTTGCTGGCTTTTGTTTACGTGTTTCTTCTGAAAGCCTTCTGGCTGTTCCCATTTTCCCCATTTCTTCCCATGTTCCTCGAAGACCTTCTAGCTGGCCTGCCCGCGTGGTGCAAGGAGGAAGGGGGGTCCCTCCCCTGCTGCCCCTCTGCGAGGTGACAGGTTCACAGCCCTTGCAGCCCTAGCTGCCGGAGGAGCAGAGAACCCAGCTAAGGCCTGCAACCTCCCTGCCCCATCTGCTAGCACAGGCTGTTGCAGCTTTACCCCCAGGCCAGCATAAACAAATGATATTTGAGTGACTTCATACTCTTTTCTTTTGAAATTTCTTCATCTGTCTTTTGAGTATTTCTTATCTACAATACTTTTTTGGCTGGCACCAGCTTAATGTAGAGAAGCATCAAATAGCAGTGGCAGAGCTACAACAATAATATAATTTTCTAGTAGCAGTCCCTCACTGGTGATGGTAGACGTTTCAGCCATGTGATCTACTGCAGTAAATATCAAACCACCGTTGCTTTCCTTTCCACCTTTCCCTTCCTATTATGAGAGAGTTTGGTGCCTTTTAATACCTTTAGGAACCAAAAAATCCTTCTTCAGCATGTTAAACCATCACTTTGGGTACAAACATATTATAAATTAAGTTACATAGTTTTCTTACCTATTTAAAACATTAATGCCTTGATTATAATTTTGCAAGCTTGCTATTTTTTAATTTCTCTAGGACAATATAATTAGTTTATTCTTTATGTTTTGAATTTTATTCTGCCCTCTGATACATTGCATATTATAGCAAATATTAATAGAAGCTAGCTAAATAGGCTGTGACAATTAAATTAATAATGCATTTTATTTGCAAGTGTTTAGTCTTCATGGTTTGACTGATATATGCAAAGATGGTAATTTATTAAAAGTAAATTCATGTAATTGTACTACAGAATTTGATGGACCAAAAAAAGTTGTCAGCATGACTATCATCATGAACAGAAAATTGAAACAAGTTCAAAAGGGTGCCTGAAAAAAATAGTTATAACCCATACACCCTGAGAAATTGGTGCCCTTTTAACAAACTTCTGAGGAAGAAATTTCTGGTGACAAACACTGAGGTAGTTCTGAGAGGGAGAGGCAAAATACAGTTTAGTAAACAGTACTGAACTAGCGCATCTTGCTCTCTCTAGCTTTCCATAACCCATAACCATTGCTTTTTTGTATGCATAAAAGGGAGGTGTTACGGAGGCTGTGGAAGTGTTTGTGTGTGCAGATAGAGATAATAAGTATAATTCATTATAAGATTGCTACTAAAACATCTTTTGATTTGAGTTTTTTCTTTTTTTGGGGGGGGGAGAGACAAAATTGATTTAAGGGGGAAATTCTGTGCAGTTGAAAATCATAGAAGTATAAAAAAATAGCCTTGTAGTAAAATGTCTGCACATTTCAGACACAAAAAAACCCTACTGCCTAGTCCATTATGATCATTACCATTTAACAGCTAACTCAAAAGTGGAGTGTTTTAACACAAAAATTCCTCTAAGGTATTTTTTCCTGTTGGAACTGTGATACTGATTTATTGTCAACTTGAATGTGTCTCAAAACTGGCGTGTTATCTTCTAAGTCCAAGGCCAGTACATATTTGGTACTTCAGTGTCAGTAATCTTCATGGGACCTATAACTATGTCTTATTGGCAGGATAAATCTTTGACTACACCTTTATTGTGTTGAGGAGACAATGTGGTTGAGGACAAGGTGAATGCGTCAATGGTATTAATGGCGCAAAGTTCTAATTTCTGTTACATCGTTATGATACTTAGGTGTAAATTGTGGCAAAACACAGAGCAATCAGTATTTCACTACTGAGTATAAGATATATGGATACACACACGTAAAAGCATGAGCAAGAAAATAAAAATAAAATCACTAAATCATTCACCAGTGAGATTGGATGTTGCCACTATTAAGCACAACTCTGGATTTGAGAATTTTTCATATGAAAAATACATTTAATTATTCTTCAGAGACTATTTTTTTTTCAGGACACCATTAGTACACTACAACATGCATTTTGTAGTATATAAGACTTTGTTAACTAGAATTCTATCTGAAACATCTGTTTAAACTATTCTTTATATAAGTTTAGCACAGAAAGGCCTTTACAGACAGTTGTTCAATTACCTCATCTTCCTTATGAATTTTAAATGATGAGTTGCCTCTGAAGTAAATTTTTGCATATGAGAATCCCATTGAGTCAAATAAGATCATTCATATATATAAAGTTAGCTGGAGCTCAAAACACTTGCTGAACTGGAATCTGTGTTACAAAACATTTTCTGTAAAGGGCATTAGTAGTATGTTTTGTTTTTGTAAGGTGGTTCTGGCATTTTTTCATGTACTTTAAAAATGGGATCAATGTTACAGTGTTAGTAACATCATATGAAGATTATATGATTCACACATGATCTTAATTGATTGGAAAAGCTGTGTAATGATTTCAGCTTGACAGCAACAGCTGTAAGTAAATACCTATTACTATGTAACAACAGCCTAAATAGATTTGAGATGCTTTTTCAAATAGTGTTGGAATATAGTGTACTTCTAAAAATTATGTATTTTTTACACAACTGCCTTGAAGTAAAAAGAGGAAATTCCTAGTGCCTGTTGTTCAATGTGCTTGCATAAGCCTGTGTGAATTTTGGAATATCGAATGCTACTTACATGTGTGGTATAAATATCATAAAATATACAAGACCGCATTGTATGTCATTGGAAGGCATTGTTGAGATCTGAAAGAAAAGTAGCCAGGAAAAATGAATGGGGGTTTGATGTTCTGTATACCCTTTAGAAAACTGTTTTGTAATAAATAGCGGTGTCCTGATACTTCAATTTTGAATGTAAAACTAGAAGTGAAAGAAGTCCATCAGTCCAACTGTCTTCTATGTATCAAACTGTTAATCCTTCTTTGGAAACATTTTTCTTTCTTTGAGTAGAGAAATTTCTGATACTATTTTATATACATGTTTTGGATAATACTACTCTGTACCTGCAAAGTAAAAAGATCCAGTTGATGTACAGCAGTTTTTGGGAAAACAAATGGCAAAAATCGCAGTGTGATGTGTCATACGTACAAGTTATGATACATCATCTTGTAATAACTTACTTGTGTTCTGAAGGCATGAGTGCTGAAAGTGACTCACAGAAATGCTTCCAGTTAGAGGTACTGGTAGTACGTATGGCTAGCTACCTGTAACCACCGGAGGGTGATGTGCTGAGTCTTGCCTTCAAGCTTTGTCATCACCTTTTACTTCTTCTTGCAAATAATGTTGCGCTTTTCAACTGAAACCTAACATTCTTAGTTTAACTAAGTTTAAATGAAATAATAACTTAATTGACTGTTTCCTGCATGTGGCTTAAAGGATCGTGGGGAGTTATAGAGTCATTCTTTGGAAAAACCTTAAGGAAGGAAGTTTATCTTTTCCTTGAAGTATTTACTAGTCAGAAGCTTGCAATGAGAGGAGGAGAGTGGAAAGGACTCAACATTTCAGCATTGATTAGGAGCAAAAGTTTTCCTTAAGGCCTACATTAAGCTTTCAGTATTTTTGAGGCTTACTTAATGTTCAAAAGTCGTATTTTCCTGTGGAGTTCAGCTCTTGGCTTGTGGTGTGCTGTTTCAGAGTGTGAGTGTAGGTACAGGCTCCACAGTCACTGGCTGCCTGGCTGCTCTCCTCTGTCGGTGGCTGACCCGAGGAACATGAGGAAGCCATTAGGGTTACCTGAGCTTCTTCAGGTCCTAGAAGTAGATGATGTGCTGAATTCTTACAGCTAGCTTTCCTCTTGGCTTGTCTGTAATGAGTCATATGCGTTTGCTTTGCTACAAAGAAGTGGAAAGAGTAGCCAGCCATTTATACTTCTGAAGACTGTTTTCACAAAGACAAGTGATGAATTCTGCATCTTATCAGAAAGAAAAATAACTGAAGGACTGTAAAAGAATGAAGTTATTTTACTACTACTGATTATTTGCTCTTCCTATCAAATCCTGACAATCTTACAGTTTAGTTAGAAGGAGAGGTGATCTGAAGTAAGTTTATTTTAGTTGTCCAGTATAGTATGAGATGTTTTGGAAATTTCTGTAGTTAGCAACAGTCTTACTGTTGGGAAGGCTTAGCTGCTATGGATAGAAGATAGAGAGAGTGACTAATGGAATGCACTGCCCAGAGTGAGCACCTCTGGCTAATTTTAAGCATCAACAACAAGATATGAATGATGATCGCATTGTGTTCATAAACAACCAAGTACTGTCTAGAGTCTAGGTTATTAGTTTCATTAGCAAGTGTACGCTGTCTGTGAATCTGTGGAAGACAGTATGGGTAGTTGCTGAAAGCTGCAGGATTTTTCACAGCAGTCTGTTTCCAAGGAAAACACAGTTCGTATAGTTTAGTTGCATGCTATCAGCCAAAAAGTAGTAAGCTGCAAACTGATCCCTCCTTCGGTGCAGTCAGCTGAAAGTAAATTGTTCCAGTCATATGTACCAGCTTGCTTCTCCCTCTGTGTAAGTCAATGATCAGGCCGAGAGGGTAAGGATTAGGATGGCAATATATCTCTAAATCCCTTTTTACCTGCACAGGATTGGAAGTGAGACCTGTCCAGGCAGTTACACAGAGTATGTTACACTATGTTGAATGTGTACAGTGTTGTATTTTGTGGCATTTATGGATGTAAAATGTTCCATGTCCCAGGTGGTATCATGACTCTTAGCTTTGAGCAGTCTATAAAATACAACACAAATATTTGTTGATTACATTGCAAAGGAAATGGAAACATAATCTCTTGACTGTGCTGCAATGAAATATTTCTATATATTCTGAGGAATCACAAGAATTATTTTGTAGACTTTGGAAGTGAAAGCAGAAATGCTGTGATAAATGCTGTGTATGACTGATGGCAGAAGCTCAGCTTCTAGTTTTAAACCATACCCTTCACAATACTTCCATCAAGTTATAATGCCATCAGGACTATTTTTCTGTAGCCAAA
Organism: Falco peregrinus; assembly: GCF_023634155.1. NCBI lineage: Eukaryota > Metazoa > Chordata > Aves > Falconiformes > Falconidae > Falco > Falco peregrinus. Next base: position 69,215,235 of record NC_073723.1, read on the forward strand.
GCAGTTTTGTAATCTATTAAGTAAGAATGTTTGTTTGTCCAAGTTCACTTAAGTTTCATTACCTTAAGCTGGAAACAAATGCTCGAGAAACATGTTGCAGAGTTGAACAATACCATGAGCACAATTCTAAAATCACCTTCACAGTGCTGTAATGTTAAAAAAAAAACAACAAAAAACCAATCTTGACTGAGGCTTAAATGCTAAAAACGTGGAGGCCTTGTTGTATGGTAAAGACAACGTTCTGCATCATGAGCCCTCACAGTGTGTTCTGCACGGATCTCTGGTGGGTAGAATCATAGGACAGCCCAGGTTGGAAGGGACCTCCAAAGATCCTCTGGCCCAACATTTCATGGGAAAGGGATCCTAGAGGAGATTGTCTAGCACCCTGTCTGGTCGCATCTTTAAAATCTCCGGTGATGGGAACTCTACCATGTCCCTGGGGAGGTTGTTCCAGTGAATTGTTGTTCTTACTATAAAAAAATGTCTTATGTCAAGACAAAATATCTCCCAGTGTAACTTGTACCTGTTGTCCCTTCTCTTTGCCATGCGGCTCCTTGTGAAGAGAGAGCCTCTGTCCTCTTTATAGCAGCCCTTTAAGTACTGGAATACCATGATGAGGTCCCCCTGAGCCTTCTGTGCTCCAGGGTGGTAGGTGGTGAACGGAAAGTTGGCTGTTCTAGCATTGGCTTAGGGACAGGTTGTTTATGCAGAGACTGTTGCTGTTGTCTATTGATAGTATATTTGGTAAGGAAAGAGTAACAATACCTATTCTGCATCTTAGAACACCTTTCGATCCTGGAAGTGAAGCTGATTGGCACTGTTCTACATAT
>NC_073723.1:69221064-69258564 GCF_023634155.1 Falco peregrinus
ACTGTTTGTGTTTGTACACCTGTGGCTCACTGACAGTACCCTTCAGAAAATGAATTCCTGGGTTTGTACCATTTATATAATATATGGCTCGTTGCAGACAAATGAGAGAGAATTTCTAGAATTTCAGATCCACAGCCTTATTTTTGTTAATTGCCATCACCCTGTGCAGTGCTGTACACTCAGAGTACTCCAGCCAAGGTCAAGACAGAGACACCAAGAGCCTAGTCCTCCTGTTGGTTTCTTGAAAATGTCCATAGAAGTTTGCCATCAACAAACTTGTTGTCTAGGAGGAATGTGAAGATGACATGCTGTTGTAAATGGCCATCTCAGAACCTGAAGTAAGAAATGGCTACTTTTTGTAAATAAAGCAATATATTTGCCCAGTTTCTGACGCATTAATCTAGTTTCTTTCCAGCTGCTAATTGAAAAAGGAAAATAGTTCTGGTTGTGAAGCCACTGTTACCCATCTATACCTACATTTGACTTCATCACTTATGGGCAAACTCATCTAAGGGAATAGTATTTTACTTCTGCAATAAGGGAACCCTGTATTCCTTGAATGTTAAGCATCTTGCAAATAGACAGATGTTAATATTAAAAAATGTGATGCAGAACCAATTTTAGACCACCAAAATGTCATCGTTTACTTCTATGTTGATAATTTTGCTTGGGAGTTTCCCTGACTCTTTAGTGGTATAGTCAAGAGACAGCAAGAAGGCAGAATGCATAGGGGTACTAGGCAAACAGATTGGTTTATTAATTATTTTGCTTTATGGCATATGCATAGTAAGTGTATATGCACAGTTAGCTAAACACCCATACCTATCTAAGTAAAAGAAAAGCATTAAAATATTTGCTATCATCTTGAATCTCTAAAATGTCTGTTAGTTCATATTTCATAAAGTCACACATCTGAGAAGTTGGCTTTTGGAAAACAAGCTCTCTGATTATCTGATATCCTCCGGAAGGTTAGGAGAGTTGTTTCCTATATTACTTAGGAAAAAATTTCTTTTTACAATTGAAAATGTCAGCATCAATTTAAAGTAACACTAAGCATGTGCTTGCTTTCTGAATATTATCCTCCTCCACCTCCCCTCCAACCACCCTGCTGAGGATCTGAGTGTGACAGTTTGATTAGATCATCAATCCTTACTGTTAACAGCACTTTTCCTGAACACCTGGGTTGCTAGGTCACATCTGAGTTTAGCTACCGTTGTTTTAGTGACCTAACGTGCATTCACCATAGCAATTTACATTTGGTCCTCAAATTAAAAGTTACCTTAGAACAACAGTTTGCTTTAAAATTACCTTTGTTCTCATGTGAAAGTTATGGTATATGATGTGATAAAAACTATAAATGATGAAACAGATTTTTGTATTTGAGACATGGTTACCTACTTTGATACTGCTCTCACATAAGTCTGTTTAACTACTGCCTCAAAACCAAGGCTTAATTATGAATATGTCTCCTACTTCATTCTCAATCAGTGTGAAAGAATTCTACTTAGATTTATATTTATCAATTTTTATTAGATTTTATTATTCTATACTAAGTTAAATAATCAAATTTGTCATATACTTACAACATTTTTGTACTTTTTCTTTCCTAAAATCTGCTTTTGACTTGTCAGTACAGTCCAATTCCTATTTTTCCTATATACAGGAAAAATTTCATGGAGGTAAATACCTAGCAACAGTTTTAGTGCAAATGTAGCCCTTACATGATTTTTCTGATGCTACAGTAATCCTTTGGTTTTCCTCTAAACTTTCCTTTGCTGTGATGAGGAGAGTAGGAGATACATAAAGTTATCAGATCAAAATTCATGGAGCAATTAAATCAAAATAAATATAGACTTTTCCTTCCCTTTTTGAGGGAGTGAGTGAAAGTTGAAATAAACTCAAATGGGACAAGGAAATACAACAGGGTGAAATAACTTTTAGTAGTATATATAAACTAAGAATAGTAGTTAATGGAAGTGTTTTACTTCATGCTTTTCCTCACGTCAGATGAGGGAAATTGCTACTTTCATATATATTCTTAAATCAGATGTAAAACTTCTTCCTGTAACCTGTGTTATGGTTATGTTAGAGAAAGAAGCATGCTGTCTTATTATCGTGTATCTATGGAACTGAATACCAAATGATTATTTCAATGAAATTGGTCAGGCGTGAAAGAGATTTGAAGGCAAACTGTAGAATTTAAAAATAAAAAGTTTCATAAATTTTAGGTTTGTAGTGGTGGGATTTTTTCTGCCTTCCTATTGCAAATACAGATTGAAATTAAGAATGCAATTATACATTCTTAGGCCCGATCTGGTGTCTGATTAAATCAGTAGAAAGAATTATTTGGATCAGGATCCTCAATGAAGCATAATTTTGCTTGGTAAGCAAAACTCTAACTGGACAATATATTTAAAAAAATATTTTGCATATATGCTACTCTTCTTCAAGAATGAGTTTACTATGTCCTCTGAAATATGTGAAGTGTCTGTTTCTTTAATCCACATTCAAAGCATATGTCATACTAGCTTTTGAGAATTCATAATAAGAATAAAATAAAAAAGTGGATAAATCTATGCAGGACTAAAAAATCTGCAGTACACACTTTAGATTAATTTTAATGCTAATTCACAGCACATGGTTAAAAAAAAGTATAAAAGATCTGGTGCACATAATCAGAATATAGAAAATGCTACTCAGTCTTCCACCAGAGTGACATAATATAGAGTCAGTAGTATATTTGCAGAAAAAGTTGCCAGTGAACAGGTAATGCAGGAGAGAAATTAATTCAAAGCAGCATTTCTTTATCAGTAATATTATGCAAATAGAAAATACCAGACTTTGATGAAAGCATACTCGATAAAGTCCTTGAAATTGAAAGAAAAATAATTTGTAGGATTTGAGTAATGTGACAATAATTTATATATGTTTCTTTATATATTATGATAGCTATGAAACAGATCAATCATAACTATCTGAATCCATGCAATCAGAAATTTATGAAGGTTGAAGCTTTTTGGGGACAGCTTTCACATGCTTCGTGTCTGTTCACAAGTAAATACTTTTTTTTTTTTTTAATTTGAGAAAGCTTATTCAGCCATTTTTTGAGTTTGAAGTGAAGTACATCATGATATATTTTCTGGTTTATTTGGCTTTTACTTCTTGGCTTCCTTGGCTTTTTCTAGACCAGAGGGTAAAATTGCTGGAGTCTGAAATCTGGCCATAATCATCACTGACTATTGACGGTAACTCTTCCTCTGTGTGTGTGTTGCTTTGAATTAACAGATTATCAATATAATTCCCATTGTTTATGGATACTTTGTAAGTGAAAAATATTCTTTGTTTTACAGTCGTTCTTTTACACATGATTATGTTGGCATGAATTCTGTTCCTGTTGAAACAAATAGAATTTTCACCCTTAATGCCAAAGAGCACAAGTTTTCATTTTCGTGCACTATGTAAGCATAAGTAAGTGCACTGTTGTGTAAAAATATGTAATAACCACTTGTGACTAAGAGAACACGCACATCAGCTAGAAAAACAAGACAGATCTACAGACTAACTACTGGTATATCATGATGCTTTTAGTCTTCAGTAAAAGCCTGCACCTCTGGCAGACTGACTCAGGGAAAGACATACATCTAGAAATTTAATCTATATACTTATTGTACTGTATCTTCATGGAAAACATGTTTATTCATAGGAAAATATCAAATGCAAGTTATCTAACTGTAATAGCCAGGTGAAGACAAGGCATTAGTAGTTTTCATGAAGATGCAGCTAGGTGGAATTAACACTTGTATCTCTTCCCATGAGTTGGCATCACTTGAATTCATGGGAGTGAAAACTGCATTTTCTTATTTACAGTAAGATTGCAGATGTCTTACTTATGCTAGTTATATCAGATAAAACAATACCTTTTTTTGACTGTGTGGACAGGGGCAAATAAGAGAGAGAAATCCACTTGTGTGGAGAATAAAATGCATTTAGTAGAATGCATAGTGTTGTCCAACATGTTGCAAACTATGGTAAAGCTAGAATGTTTAATATGTTCCTTTGTCTTCTAAAGAAGTATTTCTTCCCCTAGCCAGACTTCACTGTTCTTCAGGTTTCCCCCATGGAAGATGAGAGGTGTTCTGGGAGTACATGCAGAAAAGAAGTTTGGATTCTGCCACAGTTGTGTTTTCACCTCCAGGGGTAGTCATCTGAGTGGCTTGGGCATAACTTTTTCATGTTTGATTTTCTTTCCACCTATGAAGTGAGTGTAGTAAAACTTAATTGAGGGGGGCTGATGAGAGCTTGTGGAGCACTGTAAATAAAAGTATAATGATTTTTTCCTTTTATTGGGATGATGTGATAAAACTGTTGTGGCAGTCACAGTTCCTCTGATGCCAAGGAGTGGGTAAACACAGGAGTTGTCTTAGCAGCAGAGTCTGGCTAGTGAAGATGAGTGCAAGTCTTGGCTAGGATGGGTATGCAAGGTCAGCTGGTGAATACTAGACTTGCTGAGAGAAGCTAGTGACAGGAAGATTTAGGAAACTGTACCTATCTAAATCTCAGAACTTTTCAGCGTTTCAGGAGTCTCATTTTAAGTCTTAACTCCCTTAAAGGAAGAGATTTGGGTTCAAAGCTGCTGAAATTAGGGAACTCAAAAGATGGGAAAAGCATGTTTGAACATCAGTGTGACATCATCCAAGATTAAAACCAAATTATTTATAATGGTGAGCTGCCTTAGTAAGGTGAACTTAATATTATGTGCTACCTAACGTGGTGCAACAGAGTTGAGTGAATGGTTTGTGTTCTTCATAATTTCAATGAATGGTTCTGTCTTAATTCTGCTTTGAGTGAAAGCTTTTTGTGAAGACCTAGTGTTGGCAAAGTTCAGACTAAGGACTTGTATATGGTACCGGCTGGCTATCAAAGATTTTATTTTCTATTTGGGCTTGACTTAATTCTCTGGTTTAGCTGTTGAGAAGTGCAAATCAGATATCTGATGCAAATATTATTTTTTTTTATTTCATTGTTTTTGGCTCTGGTTTTAATTAGTATTGTTGTCTGTGATTAATTTTACACAGGCAGTTTTTATAAATGCTGCAACCTCTGTGGTATACATATTTTTTGCTTTGTTAGCGTGCAAGAACAGGCTGCTCTAGGCAAACACAGAAAGAACAAGCCAATGGACTGAGCAAGAGTGATGTGTGTCAGAGAATGATATATGTCCCAAGAGCACGAGATTTAAAAGAAGAACATGGGGCATTGTTCACAAGGGACAAAGCCATGCAAATGGCTCATTTTTTCTCTTCCTCATTCCTGTAATATTCTGACCCTCATGAAAGAAGCTCTAAGGGAGCATAATGAGCCTTGAACTGTAATGAAGATACTACATTTTACAGTAGAATCCTTTGAGGATGAATTTCAGTATATTAACAAATCAGTATTATTTAAGGCATATTAAAGATATGCTAAATTTACATTTTTGATCAAAATATAACTTACATATTGTAAAAGTTCATTTTATAGGCAATACATTTAAAATGTACTTTGTGGGTTTTACCTTTAAGTCAGCTACTAAGTATCTCTGCTTTATGACTTACCTGTATGTATATCTACATACGTCTTGTCTTCAGTTTAGAGTGTGAAGTCACTGAAAGGAATCTGTCACTTTTTTTACAAACTTCCAATTCCCAGTTATACATATGAAACATTTTTAGATTTAAGAGGCTGAAAGTATGTAATACAGTGGGTGAAGATTTTTAACCTTTCCACATCCCCTTTTCCTTTCTAAACCTTGTCTTTTCCAGGTCTAACACATTATTTTATTAGTCTAAGAGTTGACAGGGTTATCCATCAGCATCTAAGTCAGAGGAAGGTATTCACAAACGGAAAAATATTATTAAGTATATAGGTTTACTTGGAACATTTTAGAAGAAGCACAAAATAGACAGCAGAGGGGGCCAGGCTCTCTACATCACCAACCCAGTTGCTGTCAATTTGTTAAAGTGATTTTGCTCTGTAGACAGAGGTTCTCTGGTTAGTCCATTTAGCTGTTATGGTCTTTTTAAGTTCCCGCACTTACTGGGAAAAGCAATGCACATTCAGGGGACTTTTTTGAGTAGCTTTTGTGATTCTTCTTTCTCATACATTTAAAAAGCTCCCCCCCGCCCCCCAACAACTACAACAAAAACAACCCCCCCGCAAAACCCCACGCCACAAAATGCATAATAATTAATTTTCCAATTAATTCTTTTTTCTGTAACATTAAAGTGATCCTGTCTTTAGAATGGAAGAACCCCCCAAACTTCTGTAAATGTACGGACCTTACAATGCTGAATCACCAAACCTTTTTCTACGTAGCTAGAAATCCTGATTCATTGCCTCATAAACTGTTTTTCTTACAAAAAACCTAAATTTATATATAAATGTGAGATATATAATATAAATATGAGATAGTTTTAGTGGACAGCATTTTGGTGCATATCTTTTTTCAGGTGCTGTTTTAGTTACAGAGGTAATTCACTTATCAAAAAATACATGTAAAATCCACACACTCTATTTTTTTGTTTGTCTGTTTGCAGGCATGCATGTGTTACTAATGTGTCATCGACACTGATACATTTCTGTGCCTTGATGTGCCAGTTAGTGCACAGTTCTTAGCTGTTCTACCTTTGTTAGGTCAGTATTTACTATTACTGCCTTTGTAGACCAGTATTTTATTTTCCTGAGAAAGCAGAGCCCATTAAAGACCTCCTAGTGGTAGGCAGCCTCAGTATGTCTATTCAAATGTGATACAATTGTGGCTGAAAAGGTGCTTTAATTTTGGGAGTTTATGTGAAAAATGCTGCAAGGAGTGTTCCTTTCAGCTGAAAAATGATGTTACTACTTAACCCCAAATGGTCACTTGACTTGGCTGTGTAAAATTTGGAACGACGCTAGCCTTGCATCAAGTGTTGCCCAGGTGTGAACCAGTCCATTTCCAGAAAGAAAACCAACAGTTGTGCCTGGACTTACAGGGACAGACACTTCAGGATGTAATGATAGTTTTGCTATTTATTTTATTTGCTTTTTTGTACTTGACTTTAATGTCTAATTCTTGCTTTTTAAAATGAAAATTGATCAAATGCAGCAAAATGGCATTTAGTTCTTCTTTAAGGAGATAGGCATTCTTCAGCTAGAAACTGAAGTCTGTAGTTTGAAGTTAGTAAAAAGAAATGATAGTGCATACGTTTTTCATTAAATATATCCACTGTATCTTACAAACGTTTTAAAAAACAGGTCTGGAGCTAACATGGCAATAATGTACTGCAGCAGTCCCTGGATTAATGCAGTGAAGATATGACCTCTTAGAAATTGCTTGCTGTGCACACTTGCTATAGTTGTCTTATTTTTATCAGTGTGCTGTTAAAAAGCATAGGAATAAATAAAGACTGCACTTCTGGTGAGGCATGTACATTACCAAAAAAAAACCGGGAGAGAGATGGGCAGTGAAGGACGAATTCATATGTATAGAATGATCAGGGCTGGGAATGGTTGTGGCTTTTGGAAAAGTCACAAGAGAATGTCAGTCTTCTAGGTGTTAGTGAACCTTGCATCACTGTAATCTCCGCAGGTATGAGGAAGATAAGGGCTGGGAGGGTTAGAGAGGTTTCTTCCACTTTATATTAATTGCATAGTTCCAGAGTATTCCAGATTATAGAACTTTAATGGAATCTAATTCTTGTTCAACTAATACAATGTTCGCCTTCTGTTTTGAAGTTCTGTTTTAACTTGGGGGAAAAAAAGTTATAAAAATTGAGAAGTTATCTTGTACTATAAAAAATACCAGGAGAGTGCAGGTCATCATGCAAATGTAAGAAAATGGCAGAATCATCATTACATGTATACAATGCAGTTCATTATGATCTCTCAGGTTGTCATCTTTTCTGTGTTAAGACTGAAATATTAAATGGAATGGACACTTAAGTTTTGGTGCTTTCCTGCTAAGCAAGTTGAATGTACACTTGTACAGTGATGTATTGCAGTGTCCTTGTGTCTGTGAATGGACTTTTGACAGAACCAGAAGTAGGATTCTATATATAACCCACTGTATGTAGGGAGGTTGTGAACAGTTTCACAGATATTCTTTGTTGGTATACTGCTGGTGAAAAAAACAATAAAAATGCAATTCACATCAACTGCTGAAAATCTCTGATGCATTTTTTCTAACATAGATAGCAACTTCCAGAAATATTTATGAGTCTGCTTTCTGATGAATGCTTGATATCATCCCTTAGGATATGATCTCTTTGTTGGATTAAAGGCACTAGTCCTTGCATTAAATGATGTTGGGTTTTTTCATCCTAATACTCTTTACATGTATCTCTTTTAGATGGTGCCGTCTATTATAGTGATCAGCCTCCATACGTTTATCTTCCCTATGAAACAGCTATTGGAGTTCACTGAACAAATTTCTAGATGATTTTCCTCCAATGGTTTGCAGGTTCTGAAAAATCCATTCATATCAAAACCAGATTCCCTTTGCTCTGTGTGTGCGTGCGTGCATGTGTGTGTGTGTGGTATTTTTTATGTTGACCTGAAGATTTGTTTTACTACTGGACCTGTGTATCTGCTTAGGAGGTTGTATTCAAACTGTGCTGTTTACTGCTGTGTTGTCTGATCCATCAGCAATCTAATTCACTGATAATATCATAATTCATGGTGTAATAGATCTCCCACACTGTTTTGCAGGGGAAACTTATTAAAGATAAAAATCTCATGTGGCAGTTGCCCTTTCAGCACTTTAAATTTTTGATCCTTTCTTTCCATCTTAAATGTATACTGATTAAGCCTTGACACCTCTCCTGCTACACATTCACTTTTCTGTGGTCTTTCTGACAGACTGGCATGAAACTGGTTGCTCTTAGATTTTGCCATTGCTTTCAGAGCATCTAATCTAGCCAGCAAGTTCTATTTCCTTTGGAGGTAAGCTCCATTTACTGGTCATTTCATCAAATCTTGAACTTTTTTTGTCAGCGAATTTACTATAAAAATAGGCTGATTAGAAACTACCTTAACTTATAAAGTACTACCTTAGTGCCTAGAATTCAGTCTGCCATGACCACTTGTCCCAGATATTCCAGTTACGTTCTTTCATAGGTCTGTTGCAGGTTATTTAATTATCAAGACTTCATGTTGAAGATAGACAGAATTAGAATGTAGTTTAAAGGCAAATTCGAATTATTCTTCATTCTGCCTTCTTCTAGATATACTTTTTTTGACGCAGGAGGATTTAGATTTTTTCAATGTAACAGGTATTTTAACAGGAACTTATTTGATATTTTCCTTCTCATTTATTGGTTTCTTCAGTTGATCAGAAGCTTTAAATCTAGGGTTTGTTAACTCTTTGCTAATCATGAATAATATTTCTAGAAGCCATTTACTTTTTAAAGTCACAGTAAACGTAAAATGGTTTAAATCCAGTGTTTTTCCGAATAGGTGATTATGTTACATGGTCTAAGCAGAAGCTGAGATTTGTTAGGAAAATAAGTACAGATTAAGGCATGAGTTTAGATGAAGAGAGTCTTGGCATGTCAAATTTAACTTAGGTATTACAGACTGGCATCCAAATAAACAGAAATTTGGGCATCATAAATAAGCAATTTGGCTTGGCAAAAAAGATATTGCCAAGAAATATGTTCCATTCCTTTTACCTCAGGATATTGCTTATAGATGACACTTGTGATGTACTGAACTTTTCAAAAAGTTTCAGAATAATTGGTTCAGCTCTTTTTATAAATTAACATCTATTATAGCCTTTTAAAAGAAGGGGCCTGGAAGAAAATGCTAGAGATCTTATCTGTTCTCCTAATTATAAACCATATGCAAACATAGTATTGTTCCAAAAACCATGGTTACAATCAAAGCACAATAATAGCGTGTGCACACAGGATCATAACCTGACTGAAGTTCATCAACTTAAGCATGAACGTGGGCTGAGAAGTAAAACCTGAAGTAGGTCACCAGCAGTAAATAAGATTTTGAACTACAATTCTAAGATATTGATAGATGCTTCTGTAACTTATTTGTGAAAACATCTTTCAAGGTGACAGTTCTGCAGCTTCCATGGTGCTTATTCCACCTTATAACTACACATGCTTAAAATGTGACGTTTTGTAAAGTTTAGGAATTTCAAATTTATTGAGAAAATATCGCACAGTTTTAGACAGGGATTTCAAATTTGGCAGAGGAAAGGTAGTTATCCCAGTGACTTCTTATCAGAATGACTTTTCTATCAGTTCAAGACTTTATTCCAGTTACATACCTTTATTTATTTCAGTTTATAATAGCAATTTGTTTGAAAAATAGTATTTCTGGCTTCAGAGAATCTGGGAGGTATATTCCAGCCTCCATTTACCTTCTTTATGTATAGTTTTGAGTTATTGCTAAGGCAAATGGTAATCAGACATTTCTCCCTGTGTTGTCGTCTCCTCAGGGTCTTTTGTTCACATTGCTTCTCTGAGAACTGCTTAGCTAGGATGCTACAGAGTTGACTTGCCACATCAGGGATGGGAAGTGAATCTGCTCTGCACTGAATCTTGCTTCAGGAAAAGATGGATATAGTCAGAGGAATGGGTCATCGAGCCTGTTTCCATGCTGTCCTCTCCCCTCCTGTTCCTCATTGAGCCCTCCCTGCCCTATCTCCCTATGATGCACTAGCAGCATCACTCCAGTATTGTGCTGTTCCCACGTGACTTGTGTGCTAGAACTTTGCATTTTCCCCTTCTGTATTCCTTCTAGAAGTCCAACGCAGAAGATTCAAAGAAGATATGCTGTTGAAAGAAGCAGAACCACATTGGCTGTGGTCCTTCCAATTTGCGTTAGCTGGAAGTACCTGTGCCATCTCACACCTGACCAAGTTCTAGCATGGGAGCTGTGCTCAAATAGTCTGAGTTGTGTGGAGCTGAGGAGCAGGCGTTCCCTGTGGTAGCTGGCCAGAAAGGCTGTGGAAGTTGTTAAGAAAGGGAAGTATGGACACTGAGAGGAGTTCCTTTGGTATGCATACCACCTTGCACCCTCATTCTGCCTTTTCACAACTGTCCTTGAACAAAATTAATTAACATTATATGATATCATAGTGTTTTCTAATGGTTAGCTGCATTATTTCTTTCCCCTTACATTCTTATCAGAGCATCAGCTCTGCTGAGAGGGACGCTTTACTTCTCTCTGGCTGTACATAGTTGATCCTCCATTTTTCTTTGGCACCTCCAGCATAAGTTCAGTTTCTATCAGCTGACAGGACATAAAGTGTGTGTGTGTGAACTGTCCTTGTGTAAATTCATATTTTAGTGTGCAAGAGTAATAGGATGCATACAGAAACAATAGTAATAAGGGTAAAGAGCCATGAACAATCAACAAAGTAAGTCATGCTAGAGAACTTATTTTAAAGATTTCAGTGCAATGATGGTTTATGTAATGTAAGCTTTTAAGAAAGTATTTAGTACAATACCTCAAAATTTGGTTGATGTTACTCAATGTGAAAGTGTTGATTTCATTAAAAAGTAATTGTAGAGACAGAAAAGGGAAGTGACAAAACATTGATTTTAAGGAATGTGGCAACTAGACACTTCTAGGATCTGCAGTACAAGTAAATGCAATGTATTTACAAAGGATCTAGTAGAAAGATCGAATGCTGCATTAATCACATTCACAGATGGTCATAAAACAAGGATGTTCAACAAATACAGAGGATGTTATAATACAGAAGGACAGAAAGAGGTTGGAAATACAGGCAAGAGATAAAATTAGGTGCTCTGGAAATATGTAAATGAAAACATTTGAAACTGCAAAATATGAATATTCAGTGGCAGAAAGGTGTTGAAATGAGACGTTAAAAAAGATAAACACAACAATGGAAACTGATGAGGAATGTAGTTGAACAGACAGGCATACAAGAAAGCAGGACAACAGCTGTGGGGGCTGCCATTGGATGTATGCCCTGGGGATGTAATTTTCTTTCCTTTGGGGTATTTGACCTTGCAGTGCAAAGGCTGCTGTGTGCATTTAGTTGGTGCATAAGAAGGAGCTTTGGGGTATCAGGTGAATCATCTCAGTTTATTTCCTTATTTGACAAACAGATCTAGATCAAATGGTATTTAATTTGATGTTTAATAGCTAGAGATCTGGTTTTCATTGACTCACCTGAGCCTTGTTCGTTTGTTATCAGGATCTAAGAGCAGCAGATCCCATCCTTCCCTGTGACTAGAAGTATGTGTATAAAAGAGGTATACACAGACTGTGGGACTGACTTTGTCTGGAGGAAGGACTCGGGAGAAAATAGTGTCTTGTAAAAGCCAGATAGATAATGTGAGGAAATGCTGTGCTCACAGCATGATGAAAGCCTCAGGGTGGTGAGCTGGGTGGGTGGGTATCCTTACAATCTACCCAGCTTCCAAGACTTTTATACCAGAATGGTTCTTTGTAGTCCTGGGAAGTATGACAAAAGCTTGGTAAGATCTTCAGGTATAAATAAACCAGTGCAAAAGATGGTAAAGAGTACAGGGCACCTTGAACTTTGAGAATGGAGAAGAACCAACTTGGATCCATGCAAAGCAGATCTGCTTGCTTTTTAGCTAAAAAGAGGTTGGTGCTTGGACTAGGGGATTTGTGTACCCTGTATCCTCAAATGAGAAGCCATCTTTCTGAGGTGTATTTATGTATGGGTTGTAAATTAAAATTACAGTTTAGCATTTAATGCAAAATTTAGTGTTTGTACCTTGTTTTCATCTGCATGCAGATTTCAGGAGTGTTTTCTTCATCTAGTCATTTTGTTTGTAATTCTGTGAGATCGTGTTTGAATTCTTCTAAAAAATGAAGAAAGGTTGCTGTATTATTTGATTATAAAATTAAATTTAGACATGAATATCCAGTTCAGAACCGGGGAATAATTTTTGTAGCCAAAAAGAAAGGCTTGTTGGTGGATGGATGGAAAATCTGGGTCATAACAGTTTATGGAAATGGCCAATTTATTGATCAGATACTCATTAACATGAGTACAGCCACAATATACAGACTTTTCCAATAGCAGAACATAGCAATTACCCCTAATACAGGTTAAAAAGCATCACACTGGTGTAGCATCCCATTCCAGTGACAAGGCTGGCCCTAGCCTGTTGAGGCTTGTTGTTTCTGGGAGTCACACTGAGAGACAGACAAGCTGGTGAATTTCCACTCATCTGTCTAATATTGACACATCGCCAAGAAGAGCCTTGGAAACATCTCCCTGGAAAGGCATTAGCAGGTTTCTTGGTTGTTTTTTTTGTTGTTGTTATCTGGTTTTTTTTCAGCCATACTAGAAAAGCATTAATGATTGTGGGGATTCTGGTTTTCTGATTACATGGATAGCCTATTCATGACTGTGCAACCACTCTTAGTCTCTTCCGTGTGTGGCTGAATGTTCAGTGCCTTAAAGGAGTTTAAGTGGGTTGAAAATTGACTGAGATGCTCAGCAATTCTCCAGACAAATTTCTTCAACTATTTAACTACTGGTGTATTGGCAAAGCAATTACATGGCTGTGAACTGAACCAGTGTTCATGTTACATGCTGACGTGTTTAGATCTCTTACAGCACACACACTTTCACCTGTTTTCTTCATCAGCGCATTCAGTGCTGCAGTAACAGATACGTAAAATGGATGTATGGGATTGACAGTTCTTCCAGGTAGCAAATGCCTTCTGCTGCTGCTGGGACAGTGAAAACTCCCACAGTGGAAGACAAAGTAACTTATGATCTCAAGAGGCACAGAGTAATGGTTACTTTCTGTAGGTTGTATGTTATTTACAGCCAGAGTTTAAGATGGATGAATTTATATAGCATTAATGATCTTCCTGTAAGTTTCTTAGCTTAGTCTCTTAGTCTTCATATAACTTTATTAGCTAACTTGACTGATCTTTTTGGAGATTTTGAAAACTAAATTGCTTCTATACTTAATTGCACTGTCCTGTTTTACCAGGTTTTGATCCCCTGAATTTACATATCATATGAGATTGTCATTAAAAGTACCCACTGGAAAACATCTCTCAATTCTTGGCATTGCTTATGTTTCATCTTACATTTTTGAGGCATTGTTGGTTCTAAATGCATTTTAGCCGCTTTGTAAAGGTATGAGTCTATTACTCATATAGGTGTAATACTCTATAGGTGGCTGGAACAGGAGGAGAGCAGAAATCACATGATTTCATTTCTTAATGTTATTTAGCGAGAATCTGTGTGAACAAGAACAATTTATTTTCCTGAAATTATACAGAAGATCTAGCCTCATCATTTACTAAAATCAACAACTGGTCATATCAGTTACTAGTCATGTAACTTTCCCTCATCAGTCGCTGTCTGTAGCAGCAGAACCCAAGGGGAGACTGTGTCGGCTGCTGCTCTTGTAAGAAGTAAATCTTTTAAAAGTAGTTTATAGGACTTGCTGCAGATGTCAGAATAGTGTTCGTTTCAGCCTGTGTACTGCCCCTGGAAGTTTCCAGTAACCACTTCAGAGAAACAGTGCACAACACTTCGGTAGGCAGATATGGAATAACTTGTTCAGTGGGAATTGTTTTTATATACTCCAATTTGAAGTTGGCATATACAGGTTACACTACTTTATTGTAATTATTCTTCCAAACTCTTCTGGACACTTTCTCAGTGATTTAGCTTCACCATAATTAGCAGAAGTTTAAGATCTGGACCAGGTTTTCCATTTGTTTTTGCTTCCTTATTTTCAGGAAGTATTATTTAACAAAGGTATTTATGTTAACCACTAAATGTTTAAACCTTTTCTATCAATCCATTTTATATCTTCTTTTAGCTTTTTTTTTTCTGAAAGAGTAGACCCTATTGACAGTTTTTAATGCTATCTGCTGTTATATTTTCATCCTAAGAATCAGACTGCAGTGTTTCTCCAAGTGCTATGGATGAGAAACTTCCATTGCAGCCTAATGAATCCAGATCTCTTAAGTTTTATAAATCTATGTACAATTGAGAAAGCCATGCCCTAAGAAAATAGTGAAATCTTCTGCAGAATACTATGTTGCTTCTTTCTATTCATTCTTTCCAGCTATGTGTCCTTGAAGAAGAGTGAATGTCTCTCATTGATTGAGGTCTTCAGTCCTGTTCCAGTAGTTAAGGAGGTACCTTGCCACTTTACAGGCAATGTGAGACAGCAGTATTTACATCTTTAGTTAGATTGCAATTCTGTGTTTTAAGCTGCATAGGGATTATGCGTACTTGACTGAAAAATGACCATTTTATTAGGTGTTAGTAGTATATATGTGACTGATCCTTGTGAGTGCTTTTCGTATGGAATAAGACACCGTTATTTCTTCTCATCCGTTAATTTTGAAGGATTAAAGAAATCCCCCTTTTACATGTGAATTAATTGATGCTGTGCTAGGACTGGGCTTTTTGGAGTAGGATTCAAGTTCAGATTCTTACCACAACCACAGCCTACCTCGAGGAAGAACTAATGGACTGAGGCATTCTTACCCCTATCTCTCACCTGTTAGCTCCTATCACAATGCTTGTCTTCTAGAAACTTGCTGAATCTCAAAAAGCAGCTAGGCTTGCAACAGCTGAAGGATTAGAGATTGCCTCTCCCGCTATGCTGCTTGGGCCCAGGGGGACAGCCAGCTGCTGTGAAGCAGTTCTTCACTTGTGACTGTCTCAAACCAAGTGGTTACTCCAGCAATACACCACTGGGAGATGATTGACCTGCCGTCCTCATCCCCCATCACTGGGGGGCCATAAATACCCTTTTCCAGTAGCGTGTTGGAGGTTTTTAAGTATTTGAGTGATTTCTGCCTATGAAAATACTATAAAGTCATGCTAGTGACAACTTCCTTTGACCACCTATTTGGAGAGGTTCGCTGAGAAAGGTTCCTCTTGTATAACTTCTGAACTCTTAGTTTTGAATATGATTAACATATTTTTTTCTATTAAGCCGTATATAAGTTAAAATTCAAGGAAACCTGCAAATGTGGTTTGTAACAAGACAGTAAAATATTATTTTAAAATTTGGAAATTAATTTTGTACTGGAGAAAATAGCTTCCTCCACAGCTGTTTTGGATAGTTTGGTTTTTTTCTGCCATCTTCCTGTACCACCAGGGACTCTTAAGCATTATTCTGCAATATTATTACTGCTGGAGCTTCTCGCGATCAGAGCCTGGTATTATAATCATAACTTATTTGCTGCATGTAAATGGATAGTAGCTGAAACCAAATTTCTTTTCACCTGTATAATAAAAAATATTATTTGGATTCCTAGAGGTGAAAGGAGGCAAGCTGAAACTTCATCTTTGAAGGGAAAATTTCAGAGATACTTTGTCACTGTCATGTCGTGGTGCAGACACCTGTCAGACTCTATTACAAATCCAACTTTCTTATTCGATGAGTTACTCAATTTGCAAATTGAGACCTCTCTGCTTTGCTAAAAATTATCACTGCTCATCCAAAAACCCTAAGTGTTTAAAAGTATAAGATGACAGCTTGAACGCTTAGGGATGTGGACTGTCCTTATAAGGACAAATTACCTTTCTGGATGTCACATTTAAATGTTTGGCTGCCTATCATCTACAGGGAATTTAGTATGATAAATCTTTTTAGATCTCTGAGAGTTGAGGAATTGTAAGTGAACTGCATGAAAGGTGTTTGAGGTTCAATTTTTCTTTGTGTGCATCTTTTGTAGAGTAGACTTCAAATGTCTCTGATTGCAAGTAATGTAAATGGAAGATATTGCTTGAGGTCATCTCCTTTATTCAAAAATATGAAGCTGTTGTCTGTCTTTTTCATCTAATAAGGCTTTTTTTGTTTTTACTAAATATATGTATTAGGCTGTTTTCTTGCATGAAAATAGGATGGATGAAGCTAAAGATTAAGAGATTAATTTTTTTACTTGTGTGACAAGCATTCGAAGATGTAATTGTGGAGTGGATCTGGCCCATCATTTCAGTATCCTATTTTGTAATTTCATTGTCAATCCAAATAGTATTTTCTCTTCTTAAGGGAATGAAGATATACGTGGCTCATTATTGTTTACATTAAAACCAGCTATTCCTAAATGCTAGGTGTTGATGATACGGATGCTCCCGTGGCAACAAAAATGTGTTTTCTCATTCTCATTTCTTTGATTTGTGTGTATTTTGGTGTTGCTTTTCTTGCATTTTTGTTGAGACAGATTATAACTTTTAGTAGTATTGACGTAATTCTTGCTGAATATATCTCATTACCTAGGTGCTGTTCATCTGTGGGCATTCTGCTTCCATCCAGTGCTTTATACATGCTTATTTTATTTAGGAAGCAGATTACTCTCAGAGGAAAACAGTTTTGATCTCCTGACTTATACCACCAAAATTCTGTATCCCATTGGGGGATATGAGAATGACACCTTCAGTTTCGCTCACTGCCATCCTTTTTTAGTCCAGCTTGACAACTGAACATGTTTTCTAGGAGTGTTCAGCTAATGACAGTCTTCAGCTCTATGCCAGCTGTGGTTTCTTCCTCCATGGGCTGAACAAAGGAGCAGAGGATGCAGCTTTGACAGGCCTAAAATATCCTTGGCTTTGGGTGTTACAGGAAAAAAGAGCTCAGTAGGTTGCCTCTTTCTTTCCAGATCTCAGAGGTGCAACAGCTTGATCCCTTCACTACCAGGGATGCTTCTTAGTCCCCTACGGAATTAATTTGGCTAAAGGTTGGGGGAAGGGTGGGGTCTGAGTTGGTTGGGTTTTGGTTTTAACCTCTAGGCTTTTAAAGCCAGTATCTGCTGGTCCTAACGCTGTGAGTAATAGCTCAGGGTTAAGTCTAGAAAATGAAGTTACTCTGGATTATTGAATTTGCATATGAAGTCTTTAGTGCTAAGCAAAAATCTTTAGCAGGCCTGGAAAAGAGGGGCTTACCTGCTCCTCCTGTAGCAAGATGTTGCTGAGACTGTTGTGCCGAGTGAAGCCCTGTTATGATGTGTGATTGACCACAAGGCAAGTGCTGATGGGGACCGTGCAACATGATTTAAACACCACAGCTGCTCTGTAGCCTGCCAGCACAAGTGACAAGCTGTTGAGAGTTTCAAAAGTGCTCCTGTGTGTGCTCCTGTGCTCAGCTTCAGAGCTGGTGTCTCAGATGGCATCAGCCCAGGCCTGCCTGAGGTGCAAGGTTTCCCTTCTGACGTCATTGCTTCTCTGGTTGTCTAAGGGGGATCGTTAGGACTCCTTGCAAGTTCTGGAAATAGTCTGTGCTATAAAGCAAAGTATATGCAAACTTTGGGACAAAATCCCAAAAGACTGTGACAAAGTACATCTGCGCAGCTGGGAGACTGCCTGCAGATTGATGCTCGGGCTCTTCTTCAGCTGGGAGGCTTTGGTCTCTTCAGCCATGTCTGCATGCAGATCTCTTAGCATCGTCACCTTTGACAAAGCAATTCCTTACTCAACAGTGTGTGAGCAAATGAAGTAAGTTAATAGCATGGAAAAAGAAGCCAGGGTAGGTGTTTCCTGGGAAAGTTTAATTTCCCTCAGCTAGGAAGTGTACAAGAGAACTGAGCTGCAGCTTTTCTCATCTCTCTAGCTGTTGCTGATTTGGCTTTGAATGTGTTGATCCTTAGCTGTTCTTTAAGTGGAACAAAAATAAATATGGGTGAAGGTTTTTTGTTGTTGTTGTCATTGCCCTGCTGCACACTTGCCCTGCAGCACAGGCTTCACTACAAGATGTTATTTGATTTGACGATGGCAACATTAATTTGGAAGCTTATGGAAAAAGTCAGGGATGAATTTTCATGGTAAGGATTTAAGATAGACATCTAACATCATAACTGCAGAGATCTCAAGGATTTTTTTTTTTTTAATTAATATTGCGAAAGATGATGAGGTAAAGGTTATACAGCAAAATTGACTTGGGCAATTCACAATTTTAACTACAAGTAAGTTTGCTGAAGCCCTTCAGTATTGTATCCATTTGTGACACAAGTCAGTTCTCTTTTCAAAGGACCTCTTTTTAATGTCTAGAAATATATTAGAATTTCATCAAGGCCTCAAGATGAGAGATGTTCATCTGAGTTTGCCTATTTGTTCTAAATTAAAAGAAGAAAAAGGAGCTTAATTGTGGAGAGGTGAAGAGGAAGGTCTCTTGGTTTTATCAGATCTATTTCTTAGTTCCAAGCTTGGAAGTAGAGGCAGAGAATGGCACTGACTGATGAATTCCAAGTAATGGATATACAATACTGTATGAGAACAGAAAGGATTTTGATAATTTACTTCTACAAGGCATTTCACAGGCTCTTCTGTCCTGAACCTGAATAAATCAAGGTGTGGAGGAGTTAGAAGTGTGTTGTTGTATGTTTGCCTTTCTGAAGTTCCCGAATTCTACCAGCTGACCTTGACTGAAGGTGTGAACTAATGAGAAAGCGGGGTTTCTCCCCACCCAGAAGATGGAACTAATTTGCTTCCAGAGTATGATTCAGGTTTTAGAAATGGTGGTACTTCCTGCTGAAGTCCTTCCTTGTAATCTCTAATAGTACTTTTTCTGCCTTGTTCCTTTGGGTTTCTAAGATTTTCATTAAAAGAGTCCCTCAGCTATGCCTAGGTATCCATCCAGGCCACCTGCACTTAAACTAGATGTGGAGTGGTCTATCATAGTCCAAGTTATCGGAGTTTTCAGCACTACCTGAAACTGCGATCACTAGAGCACATTTCAGAAGTGCAATATCAAACCTGCTCAAAAAGGCAACAGACCTGAACCACAGTTGAGTAGTCGGTAGGGATTTGTCTGCTCACATGTGATTATACAAACTTTTTAGTTTAATTAGAGGTTCATATGATAAATATTTCACACAAAGACATTATGCTGATTTTCAGCACTCTCAAGGTGAGGGACATAGATGGGTTACACTCATTCATATGTAGATTATTTCTTTTTTGTTATTTGTTTGTTTCCTTAAGTCACCAATATTACTTCAGTTCATGTTACTTGTTTGCATTGATCATGTTCTTTAACTCCTTAAGAAAATCAGTACTAAAAAATTAAATAGGTAGAGGAATGTAGCAAGTTCTAGTATGTGGCATTCCCAATATGTTGAGTCCTAATAAAGTTAAGAGCATGTCACACCAACTATAATGGTTTTGGTTTTGACAAGACTGCCTGAAAGCCAGACTTACTGTGACATACACCTTACAAATCTGAAGGTTGTCACGGTACAGAAACAGTATCTGCCCATCCTCCATGAGTTACAATCTTTACAAATTTGGCTGA
Organism: Falco peregrinus; assembly: GCF_023634155.1. Taxonomy (NCBI): domain Eukaryota; kingdom Metazoa; phylum Chordata; class Aves; order Falconiformes; family Falconidae; genus Falco; species Falco peregrinus. Next base: position 69,241,320 of record NC_073723.1, read on the forward strand.
ATACCACTCATAAAATAACTGACTTTTCTAAGGCTGGACAACATATGAGTGACAGAACTGAGACTAAGCCTAGTTCCTGGCTGCCCTTATTGTGCCCGGTTCACTGAGGCACCCTGCTGCCCTGTGGATGATTTATATCTGTAATATTGCTTTCCCCTGTGAACTAACATATCAGGTGGGAAAAGAAACCCAAATATTACGGGAGTGGCCAAGGCTCTGTTCAGTCTGTCCACAGTGTGGAAATGCAAACAGGTGTTACGATGGAATGCCTAAAAGATTATTTTTGGAGTTGCATCCTAACAACATCACCATCTTGTGACCTGGGCAGCTGGAGGCATATTTGGTCCCCTGGAAGAATAAGAAACATCAGCAGACCAAAAATACTAAAATACGGGTGTCCTATGGATGCTTTACATATTAGTTTGTTCTGGAAAATCATGGGGTTAGGATAGATATTTGGAAGCTGGAAAGCTATGACTTTAAAATGAGGAGGCAAAGAAATGTTAAGCATTAAGGAGAGTGGCAAGAGGAGGAGACAAACAAAAGGAAAAAAGGGAAACAAGTGGAGGGAGAAGGGTGGGAAAGATAATAGCTGGCCCAGTGTAGCAGCAGGTTAATGAGGTAGGAGGAGAATAGGTAACTGGAGACCAATGACCCAAGTACAAATGTCATTTGCTCAACTCATCATAATTTTGACTTTTGAAGTCAAAAGTTGCCTTGCAGGGTTGTGCTTCTGACATATAGAGTAGGGAAATTTCAGCAGTTTTGCAGACAGAACATGCGTATGTGAATCTTGCTCAAATTCAGATCATCTTTGATGCTACAAATAGAAATGCATATATATATATATATATCATTTGGATTTCATACATTTCTACACATATGGTATAGTTTTCTAAATTACTTTTCTGTCAACAAAGTAGATTGGTTGGATAAGCTGTCTTCTTCAGAATTATAAAATATATCTGCTTCTGTTATTTGTTAGAGCAAAAATGTAGTTTACAAAGTTATATGTCTTTAACCTCACAATTTTCAGACTCCATGGCTTGGTTGTTTTTATAGGTACAAAATAACATTTGTTTGGCTTTACTGAATGTGTGCAGTGTTGGAACTATCACTTAAAAATGTCTGGGTTTCCTTCTAAAACATTTTAATGGTTTATTTTGGGGGGGAAATACAAGCCTCTTTTTAAAGAAATAGATTTGATTTCGGTGTCTGTAATTTTTTTAATGTATACAGTTGAGTCAGCTATGTAGAGTAACATGGGCTTTGGTGGTGACACTAGTCTGAGGGGGGAAAATGATATCACAAGAATGGAAACAAATGTGTTCTCTCAGTCTGGTCATGAAGCTTTTAATTCCACGCTTGGGGAAACAGCAGGATTTACTGGGGTCAGCTGTACTCCACTGGGATATGTATTATTAAAGTGTGTATATATGTGTGTATAAGTGTTGCAGGGAAGAATAGAAGGTCAGAACATACTTTGCAGTTTTATTGCATTGCATTAGATTTACCTTTTAAAACTTGTTTGTTCTCAATATCAGACATAAAACAACCCCCCCAGCACATGTATTTACTTGATAAATATTTAAATAGTTGCATTTACCCTTCAAGTACAGTATGTGTGCTTATTATGAGCAGGAACAGGAAAATAACCATGCAGTTTTTTCCATTTGAAAGTTGCTTTTACTGGTTTTCTCCTTTTACATTGGACCTTACATATTTAAATTTTTATACTCATTTTAGGAACTTACTTTCAAGAAACTTCTCACAGTACTTGTCCTACAGTGTCTGTATGTTTGTTTGTTTGTGACACATGGCCCAGATATCCTTTCCTAGTTGTTTTTGGTTTTTTTTTTTTTTATCTTGCATACCTTCCACTGGGTGGAAAACTGGGCCTGACTCTTGTATTGCAGCCCAGTTACTTGCACTGCCAGGGTGCTGTGGTTTCAGTGTCTGCAAAGACACCCGTAAAAGGACTACTTTGTCATGGCTGGGATAAAAGGGGTACCCCCGGGACCTACTGCTCAGGTTTGGGCTGGAGGAGAGGACAAACATTGGTGCAATGGCTTTTCTCAGGTGCACTGGGGACCAGCCTGCATAAGTTTGCAGAGGAATGAGCAAAACACAAAAATTACTTGAAAACAACTTCTATACAGTCACCTTGTGCTTTATTCTTGAAGGTGGTAGCAAAAGTGTGAACTTGTGTGTGCTGTTTTCAAATTCAGAGTCTCTTAAAATAATGCAATACTTCGCTCTAGGTTCATAGAAGTGATTCTATTTACTCCCAGCTTACAAATATCTTGTGGAACTACTCTCGAACCTCATGTTCTTACCTGTAGTAGTATATTAGAAATTAAGTAATAGTAACATAATATGAAATATCCACTGCAGTTTAAGTTTTCTTTTTTAATTTAGAATAATATGGAAGGATCATAATAATTTTAATGTACATATTACTTAAGGCAGGACAAAGTTGAAAGAACTTGTAGTGCATATTAGATGTATAAATGGCAGAAGAATCACTCTGCTCTGTCCATATCCTGTGTTCTTCATTCTGCCTGCAGGATCTAAGCCTCAAAAGGGAAATATAATGAAACATTTTTTAAAAATTTTTAAGGCTTTTTTTCCTTCTTCCTGAACAATTTACACTGATTGGATTGCAGTTTGAAATTTCCATCTTAGCTGCTGTTGCTTTGAGTAAAACAATTACTTTTTATTAAAAATGTCAATTCAAATGATTATTTAAATCTGGCTTAAATAAAAAAAGAAAACCCTCTTTGCTGGTTACTGTTGTTTTACATGGGATTTTGTGCTATGGGAACTGGACATAATTTTATTGAACTGATTTTCTTTTAATTGGCATTAATGAAAATTACATGTGTGTGTAAAAGGAGCATACAATTCCTTAAGGGCCTTAAATTGTCGTGATGCACATGTGCAATTTCCATTACTCTTAATGGGAGTTGCATTTTTCTCAGTGTTGAGAATAAATTCTTTGGGTCCAGGTCATGGATAACCTTTGTGCAAGTGGTAGCATAATACTTTTTTTGCATGAATGTAGCAAGGGAGCATTTGCAGTACTCAGAATGGGCGTCCAAGTCATGAGCCAAGGTCAGTGCCTCTTGTCAGTTCCTTCTTGCCTTCACATGGCTTGGCACCTGCAGTTTGCAGAGCTCGCTGCCTTCCTTTATGTGCTCTGGCTCCCATTACTGAGCTCTTGAAAGGATTTTAGGAACTCTAATCTGAAGGAAAACCCTAGCTAGTCTCCTTGTCTTTTAGAAACCACTGGTGAGCCCTTAATGTGTATGAAACTGCAATTCCAGAATGAGTTATTTTCATTTTAAAAACATTCTCCTAATATTTTAACCATATTGGCAGTTACAATGAATTGTAACAGTAAACGTATAGAAACAATTAACCTGGTGTATGAACCTTGGGGTAAAGATAATTCAGCTCTTTGTGCCTTTCCCATATGCCTGTCATCAAATTCATGTTACATAGCAACCTTTTAGATATCGGTAAATCTTAATTTTTATGAATCTGGTCTGTACCACAATATTTAGCTAGTCAAAGTAAGTTAATCCAGTTGGAGTAAGTAGTTCAGTGTTTCTATTTTAGTCTTTATTGCAGAGATATATAACTTGTCTGAATTAGGAGGGTGGGTGTTTGGTCACAGCCAAGAGATAAAATAGAAGTTCGCAGTCAACCTTAAGGTGCAGCTTCTGTGACCAGGAATGGGAGAGTGGGAGACTGTAAGTGATTGAAGAAACTAATATAATCCATTAGTATGACATTTCCTGGTGAGTTTGGTTTGTGAAACCAACGTTTTGATTTGAGCTTTAGGTACTGTCCTGTTGTTTACAAGAAAAGAAGAATATACAAATATACAAAAAGAAGAATTATACAAAGTCTAATAAACATGATGAGAGTTAAGATTGTTGAAAACTTATTTCTTTGACCATAATTTCTTGGCATTGGCCGAGTATATTCTGCACTGATGGAAGTAAGCATAATTTAATCACAAGGGCTGCATTTCTAAGTCTTTCTTTTAATTTCACTGTTTATGGAAATATATTCCTTGTTGCAGTAATGTGCACACTGAAGTATCAGTATGTAGGGACAACAGAATGAGTTGAGGGATTTACTGATTTACTCTGAAATACTTTTTTTTTTTTGTAGTGTTTATGCAATAGAATTTAGTATAGCATTAGAATTTCAGTCAGTCCAGCCATTGGCAGTGATTTATAACCAGAGTTTTAAATGAAATTGGGAATTAGGGGAGAAACATTATTTTCTAGTCAAGTCAAGCAGCTGTGTTGTGGACAAGGGGTATTTCTTTTTGAGTTATACCCAATCTTTGTGCATCAGGAACTCCAGTCTGAAGGAGCTTATAATTTTAGCAGTAATTGCCATTTAAATTTGATTCTTAGCTGTTAAAATGACGAGAGGGAAATGTAAGAAAAACAGATGCTTTGGCTGTGTAGGGCCTCAGATCCCATGTAAGGTACCAAAACCTCTTCCCTAACGGGATTCAAGAGTCAGAACTTTTGTTGCATTATTTTTTGGTTCTGTGGTACTGTATTAAAATATTTACCTGTCTCACCATTGGATACAAATTTCTGTACCAATACTTAAGAAGAGAGAGGGAAGGGTTTAGCAGTTATGTCGTCTAAACTGTGGACAGAGATTCAGCACAAATACCAGAGAGAGAATGGTTAAAAGATATGGAAGTACAGCAATATAATAAATACATAGCATGGGCTTACCAAAGGCATCTAACTTGATATCTGTCTTTAGTAAGCTTGTTTGATACTTCTTTCTTGTGACAAAGGAAATTTGTATGGTTGGATTACAAATAAATAAGATGCCACTTGAGAATTTTAGTTACAGAAATTAGTACAAGAACTCTGAGGTGATAATTCATTAGTTAAAGGGATAATAACAAAAGGTTATCTTTAAAAAGAAGTGGTGATCCAAAAGGTAGAGGTGAAATTCCACAAAGAGTGAACTTGCTACCAATTTTACTTATTGTTTTGAGTAAATTGCAGGAATAGTACTTTGGAGTTTGTTGGTAACATTGAGCTATAGGGGTATTGTAAAATACAAAACAATCAAATGGTAAAAGCTGGAAGGGCTTTTACAATGGAAATAACAGTAATGGAATGAGATCTGGTAAGAACTGCAAGATGATGCAAATAATGATTAGTACTATTTTCACATTAATGTTGAGGGTTTATTCATTGGGAATAACTGTAAGATGATATGATTAGTCTATCTGATCACCAGACTAAAAGCCTCCTATGATCTCCAGGCATAGCAAAATGGGCAATGACAGTTTTAGGATGAACCAACCGAAGTACTTGCAGCAAAGGGGTGTGAAAATATTAATAATGTTGATGTTTTCCTGAGGGAAACATCTGTCTATGTAGAATAGCGTCTACAGTTCTGGGTGAAGCAGAAGATGTTAACAGAGACCTTCTCCTAAGAGAAAAGGTTACAATAATGTGACTGAAAACGGAGAGGACCTGGTTTGGTTTTACGCTTGGCAGATGGGTAGGTTTGAAAGAAGTGGACATAAAAGAAAAAAACTGAAAATGGAAGAAAGATTTCTAAACCCTTAAAGGAGTGAGGTTTTGAAACAGCCTACTTGTAGAAGCAGTGGAAACAAAACATAAATTTCAGAAGTGGATTCTGCAATGCATGTGACTGACCTTGACACAAGAAAATCCTTGAGAGTTTGCTGCAGTCATTGCAGTATGCCCCATAGCAATTGCAATGAAAATGAAGTGCCTACTAAGTACTATTTCAAGCATGTCCATGCAGGTGACCCAAAGCTGCAGTCCGTTGTTTCAGCAGTTTCCTTAAAATACGATTCTGCCATTTGGGGCTTGTGGAGGAAAAGTGTCTTAGAAAAGAGGAAGTAAGTCCAGAAATATTCATCAGAAGTAGTTTGAGAAAATGAGTTATGTAATGTTGAGCCAGTGGAATTACCCTCTTGAAATCATGGAAAAGAAAGTAATTGAGACTTGACAGCAAGAGGTAATATTTAATATGATACCAATATTCAGGATGGAGAAAAAAGATGCTCACAAGTGAGCTTAACTTGTTAAAATTATGCAAGCTGTTTATGAGAGAAATTTGTAGGCACTGGGTGTAATGGAAATTAAAAGCAGTGAACAGGAGATGAATCTGATGATACTAGATTTGTAGGTTTTTCAGTCATGGGTGGGTAAAGAAAGTGACCCAAAGGTAAGAAAAAATATGGAAGGGGTGTAAAATGATGTTTTCTTAAGAAAATGTGAGTGGATAGCGATATGGAAAAGTAGTCTGAAGTATAGGTATCAAAAATACTCAGTGTTCAGGAGACTCTTGAAATAACATAATGTCAAAATGTTTTATTGCTAACATTTGTGGTGCTGTATCATTGACAATGTAAAGTCAAATTATAACTCAGCTTTAGATGTATCCAGACACACACTGGACACAATTTACTCGGAAACCACTGTTGATACCTTCCTCCTACTTTGTTCATTTCTGGGTAACAGAAGTTGTGCTCAGTGCAGAAGAGACAGTTATTGCTGCAATGTATTTGATAAATGGAAGGGAAATATTTATTTAGATAGGGACAGTTGGAACAAAGACAGCCTGTCAGGTACTGACAGGCACTGACAGCTTATAAGTATTTGAAAATAGGGTGCTTGAATAAGGTTGGGGATATGTGGATTTCCAATAAAATAGGGGAGGATTAAAGAAAATTTAAGCTGAATGTAAGAATTTACTGTTAGTTTTTGTTAATAGTTAATTTAATGAAGGTTATGAGACAGCAGGGAGAATGCTATAATAAAGCCTGCAAAATACTTTCACTTGTACCCTTCTTTTTTCATTCATTCATTCATAACCTTTAAAAAAACTTCTCTTTGTGTACTGAAATATTCCAGTCTTGGTCTGTGCTAGCAGTTTGACTGAAATCAATTCAAACCTTTATGATTTATAGGAGTCAGAAAGTCAGTGTTCCTATTGCAGAGTGAGTCATATGTCCTCTTTGATCAAGATTTTGGTTTGCTGGGTTTTTTTCAAAAGAAACTCAGACTTTGACTTGTAATATATTAACATAGCCTATTGAGTACCAAAATTGGAAGCCAGAAAATCTCTTAACACTATTGAAAAAATTGCTTCAGAATGTGTTCAGTTAGCCCCTGCTGGGACGTCTACCACTATTTAAGAACACTTTGCCCAACCAGGCCTCTGAACTGTTGCAATATGTGAAAGTTTTTCACCTGCACTTTCTGACCAGGGCTGGCACTAGAGCCGTATTACAACACTTGCTTATTGCAGTATTCTAAAATGTCGTCTTTGATTTTATCATCAGCAACAGGATCAGATGGTCATGCTTAAAAAGAGGGGGGGAAAGATCCTGTGGCAAAGATGATCAGTTTTATTATTATTACATTGTACAATACATATGCTTGCTGAGAATATCTTTAATTTTATTTTGTATTTTCATTCTATGTCATTGTTTATTTTCTTAAAACTATAATGAAATCCTCATGTAAAAAAGAATGCTGTTCCTATTAAGAAGTTACTTGGTTAAGCTGTTTCACTAGAAAAAGTGTGAAAAAGCTTGATGTTACCCTTAGAAGGTTCTCAAAACCTGTGCTTATCTTCTGTCTTTTATTTGGGTACTGCACCTCCTCCCCATACCGTGAGTCATCTGTAGTTACTTTGTAATAAGAGTGTCTGCACTTCACTTTTATGGCATGGGAGGAATATATGGACATACCAGGAAAGATGAAGACCAGGCTAGAACTGACCCTAGCAACATAATATTCATCTGCATCATTATGGCATTGGGTCCTTGTGCATGGATTGTTGAGCTTGCTCTTGGGAAAAGATGATGTTCAAAAGAGGCCACAAGGCTCATGATTTTTCCTTCCATGTTGGGTATGGTCTGCAAACTATGGACCGTCTGCGTCATCAGTCCCCACTAGAGATATAAGTTTGTTGCAGTCAGAAGGAACTGAGTTGTTTGACTGTTCAGCATCATTTCCATGTTATTTCTTGGACCTTCAAATGCAATGTATAGCGTTAATAATGCCCTACTGATGTCATTAATGTCTCTCCTTTTGGGAACTCATCCCTGCTAACTTATATTCTATTCTTGGAGAACTTTTTGGGGAGCTAATTTGTCAAGCAGATAAAGAGGAAACTGATCCATGGGGTTTAGGTCTGAGTATGCTGAATAGCCATTGGTAGGAGAAATGATTGCTGTGGTCAGAGCCCTGGTGGCTGGCCAGAGCCTGGCTAATCCTCCAAGATCTGAAAGAAAGTAGAAAACTAGACAGGAGCACATCGCAGCATTTCTTTGGAGAGATTTGCAACATTTCCTTCCCATACATAGGAAGAACCTTCCAAAGGGACAGCAAAAAGCTTTTCTGTGGAAGCATTTTGCAGTGCAGCATTTATTAAATTTGCATGTCAGCTTTTAAGTTATTTTGACAAAAGCTTAAAAGCTTTATCACGGTGTAAAAATAAGCCTGTACATTATGGTCCAAAACTTGTTCCCAGTTACACGAGTTATTATTTATTCCATTGACTTCAATCAGAAAATGAATGCAAAATGTACTCCTTAATCTTGAAATAGAAGTAGTGTTAATAGCAGGAATTATTTTGTTTGGTAAGGGTGATACAGACAGCTTTTAAATTTTATCAGTTATTCTTTAGAACATGTTCTATATGACATTAGTATGAAAGAAATCGTATCGCTGCCAGCACTTTGAGAGACCAACAGGAAGCAGCTCCTGCAACAAGGCTTTTGTATATTCATCAGCTGCTGTATATTACATACTCCAAATTGCATGAAAAAATGGGGATCTCCGATAACACATTTTGAAGAGAGATTTACATTTAATAAATGTTTACAAGTATTTTCATAAACTCAGCTTATGACAGTGTTGGCTTCATGTGATTGATCACTCAAACGTTGCCTTTTCTCAAATATAGATTGTGCAGTTGTCTCTAGGAGTTATTTATATTTCCTAGTATTTATGATCTGCAAGGCAGCTTAGTTATTAACATTAGTTATAGCTATTTCTGTAGATATTTATCTGAACCACAAGTTTTTGACACATTTCTTTTTCTTTAACAAGCAAAGCATATCTACAGCTATAAACATGTTCTCTGATACAGAAAAATATATGTATAGTACAGCTATTACCTAGAAATACTCTAGTGAAGATGTGGTTTTGATTTCCAGTAGAGAAAAGTGTAGGTATGCAAACAAAATGCCACTGTAGTAACATTAAAGAAAATATTATTTTTTTCCCCCTCTGAATTGAGAGGTTTTTACTACAGATAGTCTTCACCCTTATCCATATCTCACTGCCTTCTTTGGGGTGGCAAATAATTGGCAAACATTTTACTGAGAATAATTTATTTCTGAGCTTACCTGTTGTGAATTAAGTCACTTAAATGCACAATAGGTGCATGCATGATAGATTTAAAAAATATACTAATGATATTGTGAGATCCTAACTAAAAGTCAAGTCTCACCTGAATGTGACACAAGGGCAATATGCAGTGATCAGGGTGTGGCGTACAGCAATTGGAGCCAGTGACCAAGATTAATGAAACTCACATGGGTTTTAATTAGTGCAGCTGCAGTCATCAATTATCTAGAGAACACAAATATTGTTATATTTTGGGAAATTCTTGATTTATTTTATTCCATTGGCCAGTAGATTTAGATGAATGAGTTCTCATCATAAACATTCTGAAAAAAACTGCCTGAGGCCATGGTTTATTATTTAGGACACAATCAGTAAGAGTGAGCGCTACTGAAGAAAACATTGTAAACTGGTCTCAGTATTAATTTGGAAAATTTGCTGAAATGTGTGGCCTTGTATGGGTCGTCAGAAACATTAGAGCATCTCAAACAAAATACAGAACAATCTGTCAGGCGGGGAATGTGCAAGTATTATTGTCCAGCAGCTGATCCATAACAGAATGTCAGTGCATGTACACTTAAAGCAAGTATCAACAACATTTAATTTGACACATAATGTGGTCTTCTTTTATTATCCTTTAAGTGCATGTCTTTGAACACTGAAGACTGGACAAGTAAGTAGGGGGAAAGGAACTGAAACATGACAACCCTTCACAAGTCTGAAAAAAATCACAGCCTAGAGTTTTTCAGAGGTATATGCATTTTCAAGGCAACTATTTAAAATAGAAGCAGGGAAGAACTGGCGGAAGAGGGAAACTTGATTAAAAATTCCTTGCTATAATTTCATCTGAAAATGTTTCTCTTAATGTGGTCTGAAACCTGTGTACAAACATTTAAAAATAAATTAATATGAGTGCCAACTACTAAGAACAACATCTGCATCTGTCATTTAAATTAAGAAAAGGACACAACTATAGACATAAGGATTTTTCAAAAAGTTAAATGATTGTTTGCCTGCATGTACTTTTTTTCTGAATGTTTTACTGCAATTTGCATTTGTCTTAATCTGTGGAAAAAAAGTTAGGTACACAGTGCTGCTTGAATCCCTGCTCTTATTTTTCACCCAACCAAACTGCTAAACAAGGTAGTACTTAAATATGAGCAAGAACTAAAAAGTACATTAAAGTTAATTTACTCAGAACAGAATTGTTCAAATGGTTGCACTTCAATGACCTGTTTCAAAGCTTTTTTTTTTTTTTTTTTTTTTTTTGTCCTTTTCTCTCTCTTCCTATTTTCTCCTATTGAAATGATTAGCTAAATTACAGGTCAACATAATTCTAGAGAAGATTATTACATTTGTTGGGGCATAGTCCCATCGTCCCTAGAAAGGAAACATGTTTACATACTGCCAGCATACAGGAGTGCAGACTGCCTTTTTACCCAGCCAGCACAGTAGGGCACATGTACCTGATGTCCTTATTTCTCACTGGTAGCTGTCACGCTGACAATTGGAAAATGCCGTAATTTCCTTAGTTTGCATTATTTTTATATCCCCTATTGTTTTTACACATGACCTTTACCTCTCCGTTCTCCAATTAGCAGAGTGAAAGCCATTGTTCATTGAGCAGAGGTATTTGTGCCCAAGGGAGCAAAATTTATTTTCTATATATGCTGTTGTGGGTGGTGGTGATTCTGTATTACCAAAGAAATAAGCCTCCATCTTAACCTTTGTTTGATTAAACTAACCCCAGACATCACTGAATTTGGGCAGGAACTTCCATCAGCTTGTAACTAATTGTCATACTAGTTTTAACTAGAAATCAGTGAACATTTATATAAATGGTTGTGAACTGTCTGGGCCCATTATAAAACACATAATGGTTAACTAATTTAACTAAAGACTTCTGCTTGGTTTTTCAGTTTGCTTTGAATCTGCATTTCTTGGCTAATACAGAGACTGGCCAATCATTATAATTGCATCAATTGTATTAGCTAAAGCAGTTAAGAAATTATACAAAACACAGTAATATCAGAAAATAGTTCAGACAGTATCAGAAATATGAATCGATATGTGACATTACAGTCATCAAGGAATAATGAATCTGGCTAACTTGAGGTTATAAATTGTTAGAAGGGCAGATCTTTTATTTTTGTGGCCAAAGTAGGTTATTTCAGTGTTGATACAAACTATTGTTCCTTGTGCTGCTCTTCATTCCTTCATCAGAGATGTATACCAGCAATATCATGGGACTGATCATATAAGTTTAACCAAACGCTTCTACATTGAGTTTGAGAAGATATTTTTTAGTTGCTCAGTTTTCAAATAATGGCATTTCAGAAGTTCAAAACCACTTAGCTAAGATGTAACTTAATGCTAGAACATTACCTCTTGCAGATACCCAACTCTGTCACACAAAAATTCAAAACCTAATATGAAAATCATAATTTTGAAGATAAATAATTTGTGTAGTATTTAGCCAGCCAGAAGTCTTTATGCCATTGTAATCAGAGCTTCTAACAGTTACAATGTTATTACCAATTCAAAGCTGTGTTTTGTTTTTGTTCAAGATTGTATGAATTCTTTTGATCATTAATGGGATTTTTCATATTGAGTTTTTGAGAACATTGAGTGCTTTTCATAGCATTTTTTTGCTAATAAAGTCCAGTCCTTATTTGTTAATAAGAGGTTCCAGTCTCCTCGTACTAGTTTAGTAAAGTAGGAGTACTGGTTCAATGAGTGTAATGAATTCCTCTTGTATTAGAATTTTAGTTACTTGGTGATTTGATCTGGCTTGTAGATACCTGTGACTATAGGACTTCCAAGCAGGTGGGAATTTCAAGAAGTTTTAGACGAGGTCTGGGGTCCCTGGAAAATATTTAATTCGGCTTACCAATTTGTCCCTTGAATCAGGAGTATGTGTGCAGGGAACATTTTCCTGATCATTTGTGAGAGCTGACATCAGGGTAGGTTCTCCAGCTCATCTTCACAGTTGCAATAACCAATCTTTTGAAATAAAGAGTTTGTTCACATGATTCACTCATAGTGTTGTGACAGACGTATTCCTAATCTCTTTTTGGATTTTGTATCAGTCTCCCTAGATAGATTTGAAAAGACAGCATTAATAGGGTGATTGTCAGTGACAAGACTGAAACTATTATCAGGCATGAGGCTGCTCATGCTAGCCAGCTGACAGCACTACTGCTCAGACTTTCTTTTCCTGAATGTTTTTGTTTCAGGAACAACATGCTGAACAAAACCTGATAGTTTTATCAGTTGCTCTGCTGGATTTTGCTCTGTGATCCGAACAAAAGTTAGGTGGAGGACATAAATTGTGTCCATGACTCTGGGCGTTGTCCTCTCCTTCTTCTTAACTTTTGGCTTAGATCAATATTTGGATAGGACGTACCAAGCCCCCTCTGCCTATATTTGCCACAATCCACTGGAGCTACCAACTTTCTGGTTTCACATGTTATTATGGCTGCTTACTGTGTTGATTTTCTCTGCTGTGCTTTGACAGGCTTTGTGAAATTCCATGCTCATTTCAACCATCCACACTTCTAGATGTTTACAGAAATGTCCTTAACTTCAGATAGACTTGAACAGAATGGTTTTTTACTTGCTCCCCAAAAATAGGAAGTATGAGTTATTTTATTGGTCAGATATCTTTAACAACTATTAGTGATCATACAAAACAACAGTGTCCATACCAATATTTGCTTTCAATCTGGAGTCATAAACTTGTGGGGATTGCTACATATATGAAAGTAGTTTGTCTATCTGTTGGTCATTCAACTTCAAAAGCTTTGCAGCCTTGTGATCTTACAGTCTTCCAATATTTTAACTGGTATTTGACTTTTGTTCTATTTGTTCTTCTCACAGGCTTTTTAGTACAGTGCCTTATCTAATAAAGTTCTGTTTTGTATTCAACGTGCTTATTTTTGATGCTATATGATGCCTCATTATAGGTTTTTGTTTTCTTCTAAGTCAGATTAGTGCGTAAGTAAAATGATACCTTATCGGTTATATTTAGCATAAATAGTATCCATCAAGGTATTCAAGCTCTGTGGTCAGCTTGGCTAAAAATGGGTCTACTTAATGACTTTGTTATGGAATGTTTTCAATAGAATTTTTTTTTCCACTAGTGTAGATTCTTAAATCTTAATTAACATGTTTTCATGTTACTTTGTACAGCAATAATAGTATAATTTATGCTGCTATTTCAAATAGCTTGATGTAATGTAACTTCATTATGAGATCATACATTTAAAAAACATGAAAGATAAAAAAAAAGAAGTTACAGTACAACTTCATGGGTTGTTTATAGTTAGCTCGCTATTTTAATTTAATCTGTCTGTGGTTTGGAAAAGACAATTCTTACATTTTCTGAAGTCTTAAGGTCTAAACTGTGGCCTATATTTGGCCAAGATGAAGATATGTCATTTTTCAATCTTCTTATTTTTTGGTAGTCACAGATAATTCTCTCTCACCAATCTGAACACCAATCAATATTATACTTTCACATACAGAACCTATACCTAAGGATGAAATAAATCCAAACAGAATACAAACCCCAAACCTACAATTCAGCATCAATACTGTGTGCGTAGTGTGACAGAACCTTGCAAGCTTTCTCTACCAGAATAACCACATCTGTAATGGCTTAATTCAGCCTGCAAGAGCCTCTGCCTCTAGTTTAGTTTTGGTTACCTGAGGGTTCATGTTCTGTGTGTTATGGGTTATATGTGGGAAAACACAAAATTTGTAAATAGAAAACACAAAATATATCCTCCCTTTGGAATAAAGTAGCTTATTTTTGCCATTTTGGGAGAAAGCAGCAAGTTTTCTGGTTGCCTATTTGCTATTTTCCTTTTTGTAACCTATCTATATACAAAGAAATGTTTGAGGAAAAAGCTAATACCAAGTATTGCATGTGGAAATATGTTCTACAGACTTGTTCAGCTCTTTGCAAAATGCAATGTGTCTTCTTCAGTGTCACGCTGCCCTTTTTGTTCTAAAGCTGTATTTTGTATTCGTGGAACATGATTGTCACAGTGGGTCACTGTTCCAAAAAGTTGAAAAGGGGTAATGTATTGATGGTTTTTGAATATCAAGGCAAGGACTTGAACTTTATTAGTAAAAGAATGGAAACCACTGTAGATTGCTGTGTCTTATGCAGCTTAGTGCCAGGGCTTATGCATTGTGTATAGTTTAAAACTTACTCTGATTTTGGCATTTTTATTTTCTTACCTGAGCTGTGATTCCACAGAAAAAAAATCTTTGTTGAAGTTTCTCAAAGTGGTACAATAAAACCTTTATTTAAACTGTAACCCTATTAGCTTTAGAAGTCAACATTAGACATGTTATAAATTATGCAGGGCCTGATGTAGTCAATACGTTGGAGGAAGAATTCCTAGAAAAATAAAAGCATTTTTTATAAATAACAGTGCTGTTGTAGGTTAGCTTATTCCTTAACTTACTGGACACAATCAATATGCTGGCTTTGTCTTCAAGCAACTGGGCATCTTGATTTCAGGTCAGTCGCTAGGTGTAACATTGCTCTCTGATGCAGTTAAGTGACAGAAATATAAAGGCTGTTTTTTGTAAGCTTTGCTTCTAGAATCCAATAGGGCAAAATATGAAACTGCCATCTCTTTGCAGAAGAATTAGATGGATGGAGGTTGTTAGAGGCACAGCATATCAGGTGCTCTAATCTTTGAAACAGCCTTTACGGTAGAGCTGGTAGCTGTACTGCAACACACAAGTTTGTCTTTATGGAGGCTACTTCTCATTATTTTGTGATTAAAAGCTGTACTTCGTGCTTCTTTTTTTTACTTAAAGAATAGCACAGAGAGATTGAAATAGAACTGGAAGATGAATGCTGCTGAGTTCTTACTCTGTATCCAGCTGTGGTCCTTGGCAATTTCAGATCACTGTGGTAGAAGGCAAGTGTAAAGACATTAGTGCACATGCAGTTGTGAAGTAAGTTATTCTAAAACAGATACCTTATTTCATGATAAAGAGCATTCAATCACTTCTCCCACACCCAGTGCTCTTAGCTGGCAAGAAGGACATTGGTTGGTACAGATGGAGGATTCAGAATTGCTCAATTTCCCAGAGAATGGGGCTTGTTTTGTTAGAAATTTGACATTGGGGTCTTTAATATATAACACAAAGTGTATCCTCTACCCTAATGCTAGCTCACACATTGTTCACTCACCTTCCAAAGTTTATGAAATTTATGGCATTCCCACAGGATGTTAGGAAGTTTGAAGTGGGGCCCACGAAGGAAAGCTGCATGGTGCCCTGTAGCTAAGCACTTCCATCATTGTTGTGCTACTGTATGCTAAAATCAGCACATGACAGTCAGATTTAATGTTACCTGTTGGTTTTTTCTTATTTCAACTGCAACAAGATAAATTAGTGCCCAAATGGAGGCTAAATACATGTGCTTGCATTTATGTTCTTCAGACAAATGCTTTTATCAAAATCAGCTTGATTTGTAATTAGAGATAAGTATCTGTCTATAAAGCTGAACTCAAATAGAAACCAGTGCTTGATATACTGAGTGTAAAATTCACAATCATATAACTGATTGAGATGTAATAATCCTACTATTTTTTTCAAAGTATTGATAAGTCAGCGCTTGAAAATGAAGGTAGCTTGCTTCTTGCAGTAATACTACCATTGAGGCTGCAAAGAGATAATTGAGAGGGGGAAATCTCGTATTAGAGCAAATGTGGATGGCTTGTGCTCTCGTAATGCCTGATATCCAGGAAAGACAAGCTAGCACTCCAGTTCATTTATTTGAAATAACATATAAAGACAGCACATTATTCAGAGGGAAGTAACGTTTAATTTCTGTTGCATAGGAGTGTTCCACAAGTCTCTGTGGCTCGGTTTAGAGCTCGTACTCTGAAACAGTAGGCATCCTTGATGAATAAGATTTATCTTTTTTTTTTTCTTTTTCCATTTTTTTTACTTTCTAGGGAGATTTATTTTGTTCATTTTTGTTTTTGGGTTTTCTGTGTGTGGGAAGAACAAAAACCAAAAAAAAGTTGCCATTTTTAATATTTGTTTTTGCAATATTTGGATGCAAAATGCAATGTTGTATTTAATCTCTTCTTGGATTTTATTTGGCTTAATAAGACCTCAAGATGAACAGAAAGACAGTAGCAGCCTTTTTCCCCCTGAAGTAATATCTAACGGTATAGTAAGATTCTTCCATTTCATAGACTTGAATATGGCCTGAACTAATTGTATTGCTGTGTATTTACTACTGATGTGAGAAAATGTTACAAGAAGCAAAAAGAAATTTTGAGTTGTAATTCATCTTAAAATTCGTTTTCATTCAGTTTGATACAACCTTCTTATATTAAGAAATCCAGAGAAATGCTGTATTATCACTTTGTCACAGGGTCTGACAAAGATCCCAAACAATAAATTATTCACCTCCATTTATAACACCTAAATGTCAGCTTGATTAGGAATTTTTTCCCCCAACCCAGGAATACAATTGTTTCTCTACTGCTTGTTTTATTCTGTTGAAGAAAGAGAAATAAAGGCAATCCTGTTTCCTCTCTCAAATTATCATAAATATTGGAGATGCAGATTTTTCTTAGATCATTAGCATATCATGCTGCGACCCACACCAGAATGTACCATTAACAAAGCAGCCTTCATGTAATTAATGTAAATAATATGGAACTACAGCATGAGTAACCCAGTCAGCCTTGGCAAAAAGCATTTGTCATAACGCATCATCTAAGGAGCTTGGCCTCAATTCAAATTAAACTTCATGG